>NC_133617.1:306263508-306528508 GCF_048593235.1 Sminthopsis crassicaudata | reverse complement strand
TTAGAATTATATGATTTAATTCAAAATAACACATATGTAAAATTTAAATATGAACTGCTAAATTGTATGATTTTTAACTAGAAAGTCAAATCAAAATTCACTTAAGGGCATACTATGTTCCAGGTACTGTGAAAAGTGCAGGGGATGCCAAAAAGAGAAAAGAAAGGAAAATCCTAGGATAGCACATAGCTAAGTGGATAGAGCACCAGTACTGGAATTAGGAAGACCTGAGTTCAAATCCAGTCTTAGACATTGGCTGTGGGGCCCTGGACAAGTCATTTAACCCTGCTTGCCTCCATTACTCATCTATAAAATGAGTTGAAAAAGGAAATGGCAAACCTCTCCATTATCATTGCCAAGAAAATCCCAAATGAAGTCACAATCAGACAGAACTGAAGCAAAGAAACAACAAAAATGTACAAACAAAATTCATACGAGACATTGGAAATAATGTCAGAAATAGGTTAGTTAGATTTAGGAGTTCAGGCAAAGCTTTATGGAATTTAGAGGAAGCTAGAGAAGTCAGGAAACAAATATGAGGAAGAAGAGATTTCTAGGTATCTGAAACAGACAATGAAAATGGTGAAACAGGAGATGCTGTATTATATAGCAGGAGCAGTAAATAGGTAAATGTCACTCAAACAAGAGTATGTGGAAGAGATTAAGGTTTATAACAAGATTGAAATAGTAGGAAATACCAGCATATGAAGTATTTTAAAAGTTAAAAAGAGGATTTAAAAAAAATTTAGAGGTAATAATCACTAGACTTTGCTGAATGTTACAATTAGTTTAACTAATTCTAAATAATATTCTATCTCATTCACATACTACAGAAAAAGTAGAAAGAACCCTGGATTTGTAGGGAAAAATAATGCTGCTTAAAGTCCCATCTCTGCCTATTAAAAAAATATATACATCATATTTAATCTCTTTGGCACTATTCTGCTATATTAAATAGGGACATATCAAAGGCTTCATCACCAATCTTACAAAGATTTGTAAATTAAAAATGAGACAATATATGTGGAAGTAGTTTGTACATATATATATATATATGTGTGTGTGTGTGTGTTTATGTATATTCAATTATTATCATTTTCATGAAGGTTCTGTAAACACAATAATAAACCCCAGTGGTTTCCTTTCACTTATAGAATAAAATATTAACTCCTCCGTTCAGTGTTTAAAAATCATCACAACATGGCCCTTTTGGACTTTTCTTCTCCTCTTACGCTGTATTACTTTCTACAATTTTACTACCTAGTAACACTAATCAAACTGTTAATCTTCACAATGTAATATTCTACACTTACCATCTCTGTGTCTTTACACATATCTCCACTTAATAGAATCTTTTATTTTATTTAATATTTACATCAATAAAATATATAGAGACTGTCCTGGTCCTGTCAGGTATTAATGACTTCCTTTTGAAGGTTTTCTTGTATTTGATTTGTATTGGCATTATATGTACCTTTATATATGTATATGTTATCTCCTTCCATTAGAATATAAACTTTTTGTAAGCAGGACCTGTTTCTTTCTTGTGTTTGTATCTCTAGCACATAACAAAACATCTGGCACATATTAATCATTTCATAAATTTTTAATGGTGTATTGATTAATTAGTATTAGAATTAGATAGTATAGACAGTTAAGTTCCAAGATCACTTTTTCTTTACCCAAATTGTCCTGACTGACATGCTATGTACCAGAAAATGAACCAATTAAAAAAACCACCTCTCCAATTCACTTTGATCTTGTAATCTTTGTCCCTCTAGGTACACCATGGATCTCATTAATGTTTCAGATATATATGCACAGCATCCAATAGTTTGACTCCACTGTGACCAGTAAAGAACTGGGTGAACATAATTGTCCACTACTGATGAGACTCATATGCCCTGTACTGATTCAGCCTGAGACAGAGAAAACACAATTATATAGTCATAACTTCTCATAAAAAAAAAAAAATTGCTGCTGAGATGGTGCAATTAACAACAGGAGCATTGTATAAGCCTGGTTGCTAATGTGGTTAGCATAAATCATAGCTGATTACTCAGGAAATTTTAAGTGCATATGTTTATAACTCCTATTAACAAAAATAAAAATTCCCTACACTCACCGATGAAGGCAAATGTACCTATATGATCTCTATTAATTTGATGCTTATTGATTTTTGGTATCATGCATGTGTAACCTGGATGCATAATTTGCCCCTTCATTACCAAAACTGTATTCTGGTTTCAAAAGTAATGATGCAAACCATCACAGGAGGTTAAAGCAATAGTTTAATATGTTAGATTTATTCTCATGAAAGTATTTCCATTTAATTTAGTCTTTAGGGCTAAGTTTGATGAATGAAAACTGATTTGCAACAGATTTTCTTATATTGTGAAATTATCATTATTTTGGCATCATGACAAACCCTCTTAAGTAGTTCTCTATTCACCCCTAAAAAGGAAGCGCAAGATGAAATCTACTTGAATAGAATTTTAAGAAAATTTCTGTATATTATCCAGTTATTCTTAGGAAACTATTTTAGTACATATGTATTGATAAAAATGATTCATTCATTATTCATTTTTGAGCCACTTGTGCAAAGTATCATGAAATATACAAATAAGAATTTGCTACTTTTACCCATTTAGGCAATCCCTGTTATTAACTGCCTTCTTTATATGACTAAAATTTGATAGGCAAAATACAAAGAGTCAGTACTAACATAAAAATTTTTGGAAAAGAAAAGAAAGAATTTGAAATTTCAAAGTAGAAACAGTAAAATGCTTCTCAAAGAGATGGTTACACATTCTTTAGTTCTTTTTTTTTATTCATTTTTCCAAATTATCCCCTCCCTCCCTCCACTCCCTCCCCCCCCCATGGCAGGTAATCCCATATATTTTACATGTGTTACAATATAACCTAGATACAATATATGTGTGTAAATACCATTTTCTTGTTGCACATTAATTATTAGCTTCCGAAGGTATAAGTAACCTGGGTAGATAGACAGTAGTGCTAACAATTTACATTCGCTTCCCAGTGTTCCTTCTCTGGGTATAGTTATTTCTGTCCATCATTGATCAACTGGAAGTGAGTTGGATCTTCTTTATGTTGAAGATTTCCACTTCCATCAGAATACATCCTCATACAGTATTGTGGTTGAAGTGTATAGTGATCTTCTGGTTCTGCTCATTTCACTCAGCAACAGTTGATGTAAGTCTCTCCAGGCCTCTCTGTATTCCTCCTGCTGGTCATTTCTTACAGAGCAATAATATTCCATAACCTTCATATACCACAATTTACCCAACCATTCTCCAACTGATGGACATCCATTCAACTTCCAGTTTCTAGCTACAACAAAAAGAGCTGCCACAAACATTTTGGCACATACAGGTCCCTTTCCGCTCTTTAGTATTTCTTTGGGATATAATCCCAATAACAGCAATGCTGGGTCAAAGGGTTGGCACAGTTTGACAACTTTTTGGGCATAGTTCCAAATTGCTCTCCAGAATGGCTGGATTCTTTCACAACTCCTCCAACAATGTATCAGTGTCCCAGTTTTCCCACATCCCCTCCAACATTCATCATTATTTGTTCCTGTCATTTTAGCCAATCTGACAGGTGTGTAGTGGTATCTCAGACATTCTTTAGTTCTATAGGAAGACAACCATGGCCTTCAGTAATATATGTTCTTGATTAAGATTTATAAACACATGACCATATGATGTTATTCCAGATATGTTTGATTCTCTTATACCTACATACACAAATATACACAGTGTTTCTCCCTGGTTACACATACTCATACATAATAACATATATTTAGAGCAATATATAAATATATAATTATAATAATAAATGTATTCCCTCTCCCTCTTCTTCTCTATCTATCCTATTGTCAGAAGCATTTTGAAAGCCTTCATTAGCACATTGACTCATCATGTCTGAGCCCAACTTATTATCTATTTGCAATATCTACCTGAACATTTATATGTGATGATGAATAAGCTTCCACTAAAGTACTTTATCCATGATTTATCCATGATAGTGCTGAGCTAACCCTCGTTTATTGAAGGCTATGAAAAAGGAAAGCCCTTACAAACTGGGAAGACTTTAGCGATGTCAGAGAAAACAATTATATATTTATTGTTTCAGGATTAAATTATGTATATTTATTTAGAGATTCTGCTTTTTCGTCAATAGAGAGTTTAAGGACATTTTGACCTCGGAATTTACAAAAGTCATTGAACAAGTCAATGTAGAACAACAAAAATATCTAGGATCTTTCCAGTATAATAATAACAACAACAATAATAAAAACTAACCTTTTTATAGCCAGACACTGTGCTTTAGAACTATTACTTCATTTGATCTTCACAACATCTCTGAGAAATAATAGCTATTTTTTCCCCAATATAAAAATGAGGAAACTAAGATAAAAGCAGTTTAGTGACTTGACCAAAATAAGACAGTTACTTAGTATCTAAGGCCAGATACAAACTCAGGTCTTCTTGAGTCCAGGAACTTTACTACTAGATAACTGCTCCAGTAAGAAATAAACTATATATAAGATAAATTTACAAACTAAATATCTTTAGAGTTCATATAATTGAAAACCTTCATTTTGTAGAAAACTGAGATCTCAGGCAGTTCAGTGACTTGATCAAAATCACAGAGATAATTAGTGGCAAAGTTGGAATTTGAACTAAGGTCTTCTAGCTCTAATAAAAAGCTTGTTTTACCTTAACACAAACATAGAAAATAGAAGAAATGATTCTGACCAATAATAAACTTCAGTTTCCTATGGCCAACTTTAAGTTTTATTAATATGTATTATTTCTATCCTTCCAAACAAATATTTTAAAAATTATACAGCCTTGGTCATTTGGACAAGACCCACTCTTGGTATATTCCATCTTAATATGTGTGCTGTTTTACTGAGACCATTCTTCTTGGGTTTTAGTGTTTCATGTTTGTTCTCTACATTTACATATTTTACTACACCTATTTGAGCATCATATTAACCACCTATTCCTGTTCTTATTTTGTGCCTTATTATCCTCATGGCTTTCTGTTTTCAGACTTCCTTCTCTGCCATTTGTGCACTATCAATCATTTATTTTTCTTCAAACTGAATTTGCATTTTTTGGCCTTCCTTGATTGTTATATTAGTAATTTCTCTTCTATATGCTACAATTTCTATCTACCAGGAAAGGGGCGCTTGATAGGAAAAACAGCAAAAGATCGGAGTTCATTTAGCAGTTTGCACACCTGAAGGAAATTGAATTTTAACTATTATCTGGTCAGTCATTTTTAGGCTCTAACATAAAAAAACTAATTTTAAAAAAAATCACTAAGGGGCCATCCTAACCTTAAATGAGCAAGTCAGAAAAAAATAATAATAACTCCCACCAACAATTAACCCATCAACAGACAATCATTCCACACTGTATGCCAGCAGAGTAGCATATAAATATATGGCTACTTCATTAAAGGTTAAGAAGAACTAAACCAGACTCAATTCCCTTTATTAGTAATTCTTTACCTTATTCATGACTACACCTACCCAAAAGACTGGTGTTTTAATGGTTTGCACTTTTACTTACAGCCTGTTCACAAGCAAATTAATTAGTTAGATCATCAAGCTAATAGCTTGGAAGAATAGGTCAAACAATCAAAAGTGACAAAGCACTGCAATGAACTAGGTCTGAAGGACAAAGGATTAGTGTGGGAGGGAGGGTCCAGGAAGACTTCCTTTTGCCTAATGGCAATTTTCTTAATTAGAGGAAAACAAAGAATATCACTGTTTCTTCTTGTTCCTCTGTCATCTTGGGAGTCCAGAGCAGCAGGGTTTGAAACTATTCCTAGAGATTGATTGCCTCACCTTGAGACTGCCAACCTGGATGTGTAACTACACCCTGCCTTTAGAAGCCACCAGGGAACAATGTAATCATTCCAGAGCCCAGAGAAGGGTCTACCTCCCTTTGGTAACATTTGGTGTGATTAAAAACACATGATGTGTTCAATCATTTGAAAATGTAACAACCAACCTGCCTTAACCAGGGGAATAAAATTACATAAAAGTATGTTAGATGTAATGAATGTGTGAAAATGTAAACATGTGTACAGGAATGAGTTTTACAAATCCCTGCATGGGCAAAATTCTTGCTACAGGAGATTAAGCAATAAATACAAAAGTATGGAACACATTATAAATAAATATTGATGAAGGAAAGTAATCAGTATCTTTAAACTTCAGAATCTTAGCTGACTATATTGCCCTACATTATGACACAGGATATTTTCAGTGTTGCGAAAAAGCATACAGTCACAAAAGCACAATGGTCAGATAGAGTCTTCTGGAGAAGAGGTTTTAAAAAAAGAACTTTAGAAGCATGTGTGTATGGCCCACTTTCATAGTACTAACTTAACAGGAGATACTATTGAGAGTCATATCCAGTTCATATCCTTCCACTTAAAGAATTCCATTCCCCTACAATATCTATTCTGCTTCTGTTTACCACTTTCCTTGGTCATCCTCTCCATTCTATGAGTCCCTCTATGACATTTTGTAACTCTACTTCTCTTCTACTTTCCTGTAATGTAAGATAGATTTATATATTAAATTGATTATATATATTATTCCCTCTTTGAGACAATATTAATGATTAAATTCAATTGAGGCCCATCATTGTTTCCTCCAATGTCATAGGTTTTTTTAAGCCCCATTAAGTGAATTTATCACATTCTACCTTTCCGTTCCTTATGCGTCCAGTGTACTCTTTCAATACTCATCAGTGTACTCTTTTCCTTGATTTTTTTTTTTTTTTTGGTCATTCCCTCAAATTCACTTTATACCCTTACCTCTGTCTATGTATATCCCTTTTAGCTATACTACTAATGGTACATTTTTTTAAAAAGAATTACAAGTATCGTCTTCCCACTGGGGCTGTAAACAATTCAGCTCCATTGATTCCCTTATGTTTTCTTTTCCCTTTTTACTTTTTTAGGCTTTCCTTGGGTTTCAGTATTGAAGTTTTTCTTGTTATTCAATTCTAGTCTCTCTTTTTTAAGAAAGCTTGAAATCCTTCCATTTTTATTAAATAGCCACTTTTTACCTGGAAGTATTTCACTAGGTAGATGATTTTTGGTTGTAGCCATAGCTCATTTACTTTCTAGAATATCATCTTCCATGACCTCTAATCCTTTAATGTTGCAGCTGCTAAATCTTGCACAATCTGGATTGTGGCTCCCCAATATTTGATTTTTTTTTCTTCCTGACCACTTGCAATGTTTTTTTTTTTTCTTTGCATGATAGTTCTTAAATTTGACTATAATTTTTCTTTAGTTTTTATTAGTAATTGCTTTTCTGTGGTGACCAGTGGATTCTTTCAATGCCTATTTTGCCCTCTGTTTCCAGGATATCAGGGCAGTTTTCCTTAATGATTACTTAAAAGATGTTGTGCAGATACTCCTTTTGATTATGGCTTTCAACTAGTCCAATGACTCTGAAATTGGCTCATCTGAATCTTTTTTCCAGGTGAGTTTTTGTTGTTGTTGTTGCTGTTGTTGTTGTTTCTGTTGTTTTATTTTCCCAATGAGATGCTTTAAAAAAAAAAATTTTGAATTTGATTGAATCTTGATATCTCATGGAATCATTCGTTTTCTCTTGCCCAATTCTAACTTCTACCTAATTCTAACTAGTTTAAGAAGTCGTTTTCCTCAATTAGGTTTTGTACTTACTTTTCCATGTGACCAATTCTACTTTTTAAGGATTTGTTTTCTTTTTCCAAGCATTGACTCTTTATTTCACAATTTTTTTTTGCATCACTCCCATTTCTTTTCCCAATCTTTCTTCTGCCTCTCTTGTATTAATATTAAGCTCCTTGTTAGGCTCTTCATGAGTTCTTTCTAAGCTTGAGATTACTTTTTTTTTTTTTTTTTGATGGGGGATTATGCATAGGTGCTTTAACACTGTTGTCCTCTTCTGAATTTGTGTCTTGATGTTCCTTTTCATTTTAATAACCTGCCATAGTCAGGTTCTTCCTTCCTCCTTCCCTCCCTTCCTTCTTTCCTTCCTTCCTTCTTACTTCCTTCCCTTCCTTCCTTCCTTCTCCACCTTTTTTGGCCTTGTTCCTTAAGACCTTTCTTGCTCAGCTTCCACGTTTCTTGGGCTAAAAGATTGTTTCACAGTGTCTTTTTGCTGATTCTGCTTTTCAAGGATTTGGTTTGTGCGAAGGTCTGCACTAGTTCCTCTGAAGGGCTCAGAATCAGTCCTTGTCAGGATAAGCAAAAATCCTTGCCCCACATTGGGCGCCAATATGTAGCGAGCTGTCATCTCCAGAAGCTGCCAGATCGCTCTCTGGGAAGAGATCTGCTGTGTCTACTCAAATCTCTCAGACAGATTCTTCTTCCTGTAGTGAACCGTTGTCTCCAGGCAGTTGCTGTTAACTCTTGTCCAGAGAAGTGACTTCCCTTCCTGCAGAGAGCCCCATCAGGCCTGATGTAATGCAGAGACTTCTCTCTCTGGAGTGGTGTCCTCTTTTATCCTCCCAGAGAATGGGCATGGGATAATGCAAGGGCTTCTGGGAAGAACCACTTCAACCAATGAGCTTGCTCCTTCTAGGATTCCTAAGGTGTAAACTCCCTTTACAGGTCTGAGCCAGAGAACTGTCAAGTCAACCTGAGTTCTCACCTTGTAATTGTCCAGACAACCTGAGTTCTCACCTAGTAATCCTAACAGGTTTGGAACATGACTTTATGGTTGTTTGGAAGTGAATGTGGACAAGGAACTGCAATTTACTGCTTACTCCACCATCTTGGCTCCCAAAAGTCAATATCATGATCGTTTTGTAAGAGGAGGTTATATGTAAAACACTTCCTTTTTCCTTTTCTGATAGTCTTTAAAATTATATTGACAATCATTGAAATTATTAATAATTTCCTTTGTGCTCTTGGGACAATGCAAAGTCTGACACAGTTCTTAATCCAAGTTTAAAGTTAAAGAGAAATGACATATACATGCAAAAATTAGGAAAAGGAAATGGCACATAAGAGAACTTATAGGTGAGGAAAATGCCCATAAATACACTTTCTCTACAATTATGGCTTAGGAAGTTGTTTAGAATACTGAGAGGTTTAATAATTTTCCCAGAATCACTCAGATTCTATGTCAGAAGCAAGCCTTGAATCTCAGTCTTTTGGCTTCAAGGTCAGTTCACTAGCCACACACCACTCACCTCGGACATATAAAAAACGATGCAATCTATAAATATATGTTGTAATAATTCATAGGAAGGAAAGATTTTTGTGTGAAGTCATAATGCATAGATTCACAGATAAAATTTGACTTGTACCTTAAAATATGGAGAGTTTTTCTTGATCTTTTTCTTTACTTTTTTTTTTTTTTTTTTTTTTTTTTTTAAGTATAAGACAAAGAATCAAAACTAATCTATGTAGGACTACAGTAATTTCTTTCTTTCTTTCTTTCTTTCTTTTTTTTTGAATGGGGAGGCTTTAAGTTTCTCCTGCATTCATAAGGGGAAAAAAATGTTCTTTTGATTTGCTGATTACAGTATAATTGCACATATGTTTGACTGTTTGAGAGTCTGTTTGAATTATTTTATCTCACCCTGAGGCACATATTGATACCAGTTCTTTCCACTGACATTCTGAGTTAATACAGGGCAGGCAAGCATGCAAATAGAGAAATTGCTTGTCTTGTCTGCTATTTCTTGAAGTTCAGTTGACTGCTGAGAAGAGGGAGGTACAGTACTTGGTGTTGTTCCGTTGTAATGTGTACCCAGGCATGTAGCCAGAGAGTCACCTTGATAGCACAGACTGTCTTTTAAATAGCTCAAGTCATGAGTATAGACAGAAAAGAGGAGCAGTCACAACTCACTAATCCTAATAGACAACCTCTCCTTACAAACTGGATAGAGAGCTTGTGAAGTGAAGCTTCAGAAGGAAGTACCTGTCTGTATTCTAATGTACTCAAGTGTCAGAGTATAATAAATTTAAAAATCAAAGTAAAATCCTTGGCATTGTAGCCCTTTCTTCAAATCTTATGTTCAGCTCATAGGGGGTTTTGTTTTGTCTTTTATGACAAAGCCCTGGTGACAATGTCATTGTCAGTTAGAATACTTTGACATATTTGACATCCAATTTATTTAATGCTAGCTCAGTTTCCACATTGTATAGGACTAGTATGTATGAAGAAGAGAATCATGTCTATAACTACTGAGGAAGAAAGATACTCTAATTCCCACGATACTTGTTATACAATCCTAATGGCAGAATGCCAGCAAAACTCTTTAAAAATTGTGTCATTCTGATATATATATATATATATATATATATATATATATATATATATATGCAAGTATATTTTCTAGATTTAATGTGTTCTTTATTATTGTCCTTTACCTTATATTACTTTCCAAAGACTTCATGTCTGATTTGAAATTCAGAGAGATGAAGTCACTTAGCTTTACAGCAAATTATTAGAATAATTGTGATTATCATCTTTTTCAAAATGTGGGACAGTATTTATTTAATCTCTGTCTACAGAGTAGCTCATTTTAGCTGATGTCAGCTAGCATTCAGCAAATCTGACTGAAGGTGGAAATACTTGTTGAATTAACAAGCTGCTGAATGCCCAAAGATACACATTGCAAAATAAGTTAATGGCAGAAATGAATCCTTTAGAGAAATCTATGAAATATTCACTCTTCACAAATATTCATAAGGCCTAATACCTGGTTTAAAAAAACAAATTGCATTTTCATAAATCTCATTCTTAAGTTAAAAGCATTTGTCAACCATATGATTATTTTCTAAACTACTTTTGAACAAGTTGATTAACATTGGCTAGCTCAATATTTTCTATTATATCTTGAATACAGAATGTCTGCTTAATTTATTTTTTTGTATATTATATGAAGGATCTCCCCAATATACCAAGGAATATTTATGATGATCCCTTGAGGTATAGGAAGACTATGTCAAAAATACCTTAAAAATGAAGACCAGCAGAAGTTCACTATGTTTGCAGTTACATCTTGATTATTCTTCTTTAATTTCCTGGGACCCCAGAGTGGATTGAACTAGATGGTCAATTGTCTGTGCAGGATGATAATGGAGGGATGATGTATTCCTAACTCAGCCCCTCTATGTCCTGGTCTTCCTTCCTTCCTGCCTTCTCCTCCATTTCTTTATCAGAAAATAATTTTGCTCATTGCATAAAAATAATAGTCTGGTGCTGATAGTAGTCACATTAAGGAAAGGTAGAGAAGAATAGGAAAAGTAGTGGTGATCGTAGTTTCAGAAATGGGAATAAGACACAAGCAGCATTGTAATTCAGGAAAAAATGAGTCAAGATAGAGATTAGAGAATTTTTTAGTATTTTATTTGGATTTCTGAGAGGGAAAAATTTTCTGGGACCAAAAGATCCATTTTGGTCCCAGGGCTGATGTCTTAAATCATTCAGCATCAGCATTAAATGTGAGATTCCAATGAATTATATATGGATCAGAGTTCAGGGAGAGAAAGGCAAGGGGTGAAGTCTGAACACTGATACACATGAGGATTTCCATGAATGGACCATCAATTCAGTTCTGACAAGGTAGGGGGTGAGGACCATAAATTCTGATAAATTGGGAGAAAGTCTGGAACTTAGAGACAGAGGATGTCAATTAGGTATCTGAGATATGATATCTAGAGTTTTATCTTTTGAAATAACAGAATGGCCAGATCTCTATAGCACTAATTATCTCAGTTTCAATGTTTAGGAAGGGGGAGAGTTGCAAAAAGGGGGATTGAGTCAGGACAATTTAGGGAAACTGAGGCAGAACAATAAAAGAAAACTGTGGCACAATAGCAGTAGCAGCAGCCTCCCTTTAACAAGAGATAAAAGCTCAAGTCATCAAACATTTATTTAATGCTTGCTATATGAGAGTAATTGGCTAAGGCCATGCAATACAATTTCAAGATGGAAGAAAAGTTATTCTGGCTCTTAAGGAACTTAAATTATAATGGGGAAAGACAATACATAAAAGGAATTGAAAAGGGAAGTAGGGAAAAGAGATGTGAGTATGGAGAGATATGATAGATGAAGTCCATAGTATTAAGAAGGCAGCCTGGAAAGAAAAAAAAGATGCCTTTGCATCTATATAACCTTGTGATCTATCTTTTCAATCTGTGACAGCTATTAAAAACCAACAAGCAAAAAAAAAAATCAAATGTTTTGAATCACAACATAGTTTAAGAAAAGGTTAAATTATTTTTAAAAAGAAGTATTAAATGAAACTTTATAACGAAAATCTCTTATATTAAATCATTATGTTTCTAACTAATGTAGTATGCTAAGATGTCCCCTTTCTCACTTCTAGGGCAAGTTCTCATTACTTCATACCTGGATTACAATAGCCCTCTGATAAATTGGTTTGCCAAGTCTGGACCTCCATTCTAATTCATATTCCAGTCAGCCACCCATATAATGTTCCTTAAGTATAAGTCTGACCATGTTATGCCTTTGTCTCCATGTCTGTTGGGTTCTCTATCTCCTGGAGGATGAAATATAAAATGCTCTCTTTGGCACTTAAAGTCCTTAATAACCTAGCTTCCTCCTATATTTCCAGTCTTCTTATACTGTAGTCCCTACTATGTATTCTTCATCTAAAATCCCATCTTTTATAGAAAGCCCTTCCCAATCTTACTTAATTTTAGTACTTTCTTTTCATTAATGATTTCCTATTTATCATATAAATACATACATAAAATTGTTTTTAATATATTTGTATTTGTATGGTGTCTATCCCATAAGAATTTGAGTGTCTTGAGGGCAGGAATCATCTTTTGCCACTTTTATATTCCCTAGTGGTTAGGACAATATCTGGCATATATCATCCAACAATGGAACCATTCATGCAGTGATATATATATATGTATATATATATATATATATATATATATTCTAACTGACAGTTGAAAATCAGTTTGAAAGACTTTAAGACATATTAGAGGAAGTAGAAAATAAATTGAAAGAATGTCTATCATTATTACCACATTTATTTGCAATTGAGTATGTATTTGACATGTTTAAGTTTGGACGGAATTTCACAAGTTTGTTGTTTTTCTGTTGAAATTGTTTATTATGGAAAACAACTGAATTTGTGAAGATCCTTTACTCTTTATTGTTGGCATTCCCAGGCTGAATACAGCACAGATGACATTTATGAAGTTTCATTCTTGTATTTAGCTTTGACATTTTGATCTTAACTCATGTTACAGCTAAGTCATATCATCCTATCATTTCCCTTCACCACTATTCTCAAAGAATTCTCATTCCACATTAAATTTTTAACAGCCAAATCCTCAATGGGGTCTAATCTTTTCAGAGTTAGTAATCATGAACACTAATTGCAATATAATTGCAGCTGCTGGGTTGCAGGAAGCATTGAATATTTTTAAACTGTGGTGTGAAAGTGCATTTATATATAGGCCAATGTCCCGGATGCTAGAAAATAAATGTGCTTACAATTGTATTAGCTGTTCTAATGGTGAGGCAGTGTCTAAATCGATCTTAAAAATGTTCAATTTAGCTGAAATCTTATTTGTCAAGTAATCAATGTGTTTACTGAATGATAAAGTGATGTCAAGAAGCTAGCAGGACTCAAAGGTATTTGGAAGATGTAAGTCAGGCCAAGGAAAACTCACTAACTTGAACTTTACTATCATTAGTCAGATTAGGTAATGTACTACAGAGAAAAGGAACATCTGCTTGCCTTTGTTTTTAAAGGACAAGAATGAGGTAAGCTAGTTGACCCTACAAGCCAACTCAAAGGAGAAAAAAAAAAGTGTCAGTTACAAGGGGTTCTAAAAAACAGATGGTGTCATCATCATGTCTATAGATAGTGATTTGAGAAAGTTTATGGTTTTCCAAGGGAAGGGGGTGAATGAAATGAAGTCTTAGAAATAGGAGAAGTTCAGTCTTTTGGTATGATGCATTTGTCTGGTTCTCCTATTGCCCTGCATTTTAGATACTCCAGATTTTCAATTTACATGAAAGGTGAAATAATGAGTATATGGTTTATATTCTATTGCCTTAACAGCTATCATGTAGCGCAGGAAAATAATTCATCCTTTCCCCCCCTTGTAGTCTGATGCAAGGTCTACATTAATCCTTATTTAATATATGAGATATAGATATTAGACCCTAAAAAGATTTAAGCCCTGAACGACTGTCCTTGATCCTGAACAAGGCTTATAAAAATGGCAATATATTGAGTTTGGAATAAATGAGGTAATTATTATGCAGTTTTAGAGATGGAAAAGCTGAGTCACCAGGAGGTTAAATGGCTTGTCCAAGGTCACACAGGAAGCCATTAAGAATAGAATAAAATCTTTTGATTTTCTCTCTTGAATTTTCTCTATAAAAGCATTACAGATTATTTTTCAGTGATGAGGATATAGAAGTTTCATTTTTCTAGTCTAATATTTATATTATTTGGGGATAGTGAGTTCAAACCTTTTTTTTGAATTGTATGGTTTTTTTTTTCTCACACATATGCAAGCCCCCTCATAGATGCACACAAATATGTCCTGTTTATTTTTCTTAAAGTTGTTTCTATAGAAGTCTATTTGACTTCTGTATGAACTGTAGAAACAAGTGAGATCAGCTGGCATATCTCTTCCTCCTCTTTTAACAAGAATCATAGAGAATGAAGAGAAAATCTATCCCTAGAAAAATTTTTCTAAAAGTTTTGTTCTGATCCTAAGACTTTTAAAGATGACCATATAGTATAAGACTAAAACCCATAAAGACTCATTGAGAAGCTTTATACATTGTTTTAAGTAGGAACACATTTCCATGTGATTAATATTATAAATAAATATAAGTTTTTATCATTTTCACTATGGATAATTAGTCTATATATTTGTATGTATTTATATATGTTGCATATACTTTGTGCAGAGACATACTATTTTTGAACTAAGATGGTGGATTAAAGACAGAATCAATCACCCAACCTCTCTCCCAAACTGTTTCAAATACTTTAAATAATTACTCTAAACTAATTTTCTAATGTCAGAACCCTCAAAAAGATAGAGTGGAAACATTTTCCAGCTGAAGACAATTTGGAAGGTCAGTAGGACAGCTCTATTGCATCTAGGCACTAGCAAAGTAAAAACAAACCTTAATGTCTCTGAATCAGTGGCCTGATGGTTTCCAAACCTCTTAGCCCAGGGGCATCAAGAACAACTTGGAAGGTAGGAAGAAAATGTTTGTCTCACCATTGTCAGAGGGCCTTGGGAAGTCAGAAAACCAAAGTAATCAATCATAGCAATAGTGTCAGTACTTTACAGAGATCTCCTCTCCTAAGAGTTATCTTCCCTAGCACATATGAATTACTAAAATTTACAGCCATAGTGCAGTGGGGACTCTCCTCACAGTTGTATGGTAGAAAAGAATGCTTGTGGTCTGTTACCTAGAAAGATCTCTGAAAACGACTGCCCAAAATTGTGAAACTTGGGACATTACCCCCTTAACTCTGGAAAAAGAATCCTAACTTAACAAAAAGTTAAATGCTGAATAATGGGCTGAGAAAATGAGCAAACAGAAAAAAAAGATTTTAACCACAGAAAGTCTGAAAAGAAAGATCACAGAAAAATCTGAAAAGAAAGCTCAAAACCCATACTCAAAAGATAACAAAATTAAAGGTCCTACATCTAAAGCCTCCCCCCAAAAAATAAATAAATAAGAATTGGCCTCAACCTATGGAAGAACTCAGAAAGGACTTTAGAAATCAAATAAGAAAGGTAGAGGAAAAATTGGAAAGAGAAATGATTGATGCAATGGGAAAAAAAAAAAAAAAACTAAAAAAGAATGCCTTAATTTCTCAGATGAGCATACCCCAAGCAAACCTTGGTGGAGGCAGTATTCTCAAACCTGCTTTGCCTGGGAGCTGAGTGGGCATCTGTGCACGGACTCAATTACCTATTTCTTTTAACTTGTCATTCAATGAAGTAAGAAAGACTGAGTCAGGAAAAATTAAGTCAAAGATGTGCAGAGATTAATAGAAGTTTATGAAGTGAGATGTAAAAATTAGCCCAATCTGAGGGGTTTGAAAAGAATGTAGAAACCAAATTATAAAAAAAAAAAAAAAAAAAAAAAAAAAGAGAGAGAGAGAGAGAAATTTTGAGAAATGAATGGGCACATAGTGTTAGGGTCAGGGGCAGATCTCAAAGGCAGAGTATAAGAGGCACTTGGAGGCTTATTCTGCCTGAGCCTAATAAATTGGGCATAAAGGCATTGAGTAAGCTTCATTAAGGAGGAAAAGCCTCCTCACTCTTGCTGATGATGCTCAAACTCATGCACTCTCAGTCATGTGACCTGGGGACTATAAAAAGGGGGTTGCAGAAGGTGGGGGAGGGAACTCCAAGGGAACTTGAGGGAACTCTAAGGAAGAAAGGGGGGAACTCAGGGGAAACTCCAGGAGAACTCCAGAGGGAATGCTAGAGAGAACGTTAGGGAACACTATGTAAAGAGTTAGAATAAAGATCTGTTGCTGCATACTTGAGTGACTCTGGTGCTCTGTGATGGAACCTCTAAAGAGGTAGCTCTCTGATTGGGATAATCAGAGCCAAGACTTCCGAAGACCTGGTGAAGGTGAGAAACCAGTTGACCCCCGCTGAGGTAAGCAGCTGGGAGGTAACGACACAGTTTTCCAGAGTTAGGAGAATTAAACTGGAAAAAATGAAACTTAAGTTAGAAAACTGAAAGACACTGGGACAGCAACGATCAATAAAAGGTGGAGATGATCTTCCCTCAAAAGGATGTAAAGTACTTGGGGGCAGGGATTGACTTTTGCAATGAAGGATGGTGGCCTGAGATTTGAAAAAGGGGAATTTTTGAAAAGGGGCAGGGACTGGTATGTAATGAGAGGTGGAAATTACTGTCCTGTGACTTCTGTAATATCCAATTAATGAGGAATCAAGGGATATATTTTTGCTTCAGGATAGGAAATAAAATATTGCCTTTGTAGTTTCAAAGGTATGTCTACTCATTCTTGCAAGAAGGTAAGATAAATCTTTCCTGCATTCAAAAAGAAAAAAAGAAAAAGAATGCCTAAAAAAGCAAAATTGGCCAAATGGGAAAGGATGTATAAAAGCTTACTAAGGAAAATAATTCTTTAAAAATTAGTTTTGGGCAAATGAATGCTAATGACTTTATGAGAAATCAAGAAACAATAAAACAGAGCCAAAAGTATGAAAGAATAAAAAACAATGTGAAACTCATTGAAAAAACAAACAAACATGCATGGGACTGATTGGATGAAGTATTTCTCAGTATAGTGTCACATGATCCCTTTTCCCAGAGCTAGGACCCTAGTGGGGGGGAGTGTCATATGATCTCTGGAGGGATGAACTCTGAACCCTAAGATACAGAAAATTAGTGAACTTGCAGGAAGTGACATGACCAGCAGAAGGTAGCCAGCATTGGTGACCATTGGTCAAAGATGGTTGCGTCATTTTAGTCTACCCAATGAGAAGGCTTGGGTGTTTTACTTTTAAGCCCTGGAAAAAGGCAGAAGTCTGCCAGGTTCCAGTAGCACATGGCTGGAGTTGGGATGGCTCCCAGGTGTGTCTGGGTCTCTTCCTAAAGGGATTAAATAAATGCTTTCTCTTTATACCTAATGATGTCTTTGATTAGTTAAATTGGGAAAGGGGGTCTTGCACCTGTCCCACACAACAACAAAGAACTGATCTAGAAAATAGATTCAGGACAGATAATTTTAAAATTATTGATATACCTGAAAGCCATTCATTAAGAAAAAAAGATACATAGATAGTGTCTTTTAAGAAATTATCCATGAAAATCATTCTGATAGGCATACATATGTATACAGAAGCAAAAGGGAAAAGAAAAATTGAAAGAATACATGGATCACCTCAGAACAATATTCCAAGATGAAAATTACCAGGAATATTATAGCCAAATTCCACAGCTCACAAGGTCAAGGGAAAAAAAAATGTTGTTGTTTCCTTGAATTTTGTTTTCTGTCTCAAATTTTTTTCCCTTTCTTGATCTGATTTTTCTTGTGCAGCAAGATAATTATATAAATATGTACATATCTATTAGATTTAAGATATATTTTAACATTTAACATGTATTAGACTACATTCCATCTAGGGGAGGGAGTGGGAGAAAGGAGGAGAAAATTTGGAACAGAAGATATGTTTTGTAAATAAAAAGCTTTAATAAAAAAATATTTTTTAAAATGCTATCCATACCCAGAGAAAGACCTGGTTGTATCTGAATACAGATTGAAGCATACTTTTTTAGATTTTATTTATTTTTGTTAAGTTTTTTTTTGGGGGGGGAGGGTCAGTGAGTGTTTTACGGACAGGGCAGACGATCTATATTTTTTCTTGCAATATTACTTTAATGGAAATGTTTTCCATAACTTCACATGTACTTTCTTGATGGGATTGGGGGTGGGGCAGAGAGGAAGATAGAGAAATTGGAATTCAGGGGTTTTTTTGCTTGGTTTTGGTTTTAGAATTCAGTTTTAAAAACAAATGTAAAAGGGGGCAGTTGGGTGGCACTGTGGATAGAGCACCAGCCCTGAATTCAGGAGGACCCGAGTTCAAATCTGGTCTCAGACACTTAACACTCCTAGCTGTGTGACCCTGGGCAAGTCACTTAACCCCAGCCTCAGGGGGAAAAAATGTAAAATAAAGTTTTACATGTAACTGGAAATGATAAATTATTTAATAGATAAATAAGTATGTATGGGGAGGGGCATGTACATATTTGTATATTACATACACACACACATAAACAAAAAAAATTAAATATCAGTGCTCAAGATTTCAAATATTAGCTCTCTAGAGATAGCTAGTAATAATTCTGTATCCTGACAGCTAAGTGGCATAGTGCATAGAGCACCAGCCCTGAAGTCAGGAGGACCTGAGTTTAAATCTGGCCTCAGATACTTAACACTTCCTAACTGTGGGATGCTGGTCAAATCACTTAATCTAAATTACCTCAGCAAAAAAAGAAAAAAAAAAATCTGTATCCATCTATAAGCTCTCTCCATAATTCTTATACTGTATCATCAATTTCTTGACATAAATGCTTTTAGAAGATGCATAGACATATAAACAACTTATAAACAAAACTTAATTATACACCGTCACCATTCCACCCCAATTTTTTTTCCCTTCTTTTATTTTTATAGCAATTAGAAGTGATTTCCCTAAGGTTATATGGTTAGCAAATGTTTAAAGATGATTTTAAACTCCAGTCTTGACTTCAGGGCCAGTACTCTATCCATACTACTACCTAGCCACCCCCAAAAAGATCTCTTCTAACTAATTATTCTTATTTATGTTGAGGACACTATATTTTATTCCAATTACATAAATTCATAATCTCAAGATAATTATTTTTTCCCAATCCCCCTGTCCATCTCTTCCACACATGTATTATTATTCTCTTTTGTTTATTTTTAGTTAAAGCTTTTGATTTTCAAAACATATGCATAGATAATTTTCAACATTCAGCCTTGCAAAATTTTGTGTTTCAAAATGTTTCCCTCCCTTCTCCTTAACCCTTTTTATAAATAGGAAGTAATCCAATATATGTTAAACATGTGCAATTCATATGTGTATATATATATATATATATATATATACATATATATATATATGTATATATATATATATATATATATATATATATATATATATATCCACAAATATCATTCTGCACAAGAATAATCAGATAATCAGATCAAACAGGGGGAAAAAATGAAAAAGAAAAGAACATGCAAGCAAATAATAATAAACAGAGTGAAAAGATCATGTTGTGATCGACACTTAATCCCCACAATCCTCTCTGTGGGTGCAAATAGCTCTTTTCATACTGAATCATCTCCTTGTTGAAAACAGTCACATCCATCAGAATTGATCATCATATAATCTTGCTACTGCTATGTACAATGTTTGTCTGATTCTACTCATTTCATTTAACATGAGTTCATATAAGTCTCCTCAGGCCTCTCTGAAATCATAGAACAATAATATTCCATAATATTCATATACTATTGCTTATTCAGTCATTCTCCAATTATGGGTATTCACTTATCTTCCAGTTTCTTGCCACTACAAAAAAGGGCTGCCACAAACATTGTTGTACACGTGGGTCCCTTCCCCTCCTTTATGATCTCTTTGTGATACAAGCCCAGTAGAGAAACTGCTAGATTAAAGATATGCACAGTTTGATAGTCCTTTTGCCATAGTACCAAATTGTTCTCCAGAATGGTTGAATCAGTTCACATTTCCATCAACAATGCATTTATGACTCAGTTTTCCCATATCACATTCAATATTTGTTGTTATCTTTTTACATGGATTAGTTGTCTATTTTACCTCTCTCATGAACTCATAATCTTTTTCATACTATTTTTTTTTTCTTCAAACAGTATCAGTGACAATGAGAACCAAACTTCTGTAAGATACTGTTACAGGCCAGAACTTGAAACAAGGTACTAAGTGGAATTGAGGAGGCAATGGTGATTTCCTAGTAATACAATGATTGTTGTATTTGCAGTATGGAGCTAGAAGCTCTCAGAGGCTGAGACAGATTCATTCCATGGTCCACCTTTGTGATGGCTGGAAGCTGAAGCACAAACCTTTGGATTCGGGGGGATTCAGAAGCCAGAGAAGGCAGGTGGGAGCTCGAGCTCTCTGAACCAAGGAGAGAGATAGACCTCTAAGAAAATTAACCAAGCCACAAATGAAGGAGGTAGGACTTTGAAGGAGACAGTAAAGGATTTGGACTTTAACACCTGGCTGCACTTGTGGTGAACTGAAAGGAAGGCTGGTCCCAGACATCCAAGGAAACCACACCAAAGAGAACATTACATTTAAAGAAAAGTAGAATTAGAAAAGAAAGAGAAATAGGTACCAATGGGATTAAATATTATTAAATTAGATTATACTTATGTTCTGTATCTAGTTGTTGTGATATTCAAATCTTACATAAACTAAAATATTTCTACAGTTTTCATTTTTTTCTATTTAATATTATATGTATCCTCTAGAACTTAGTAATAAAATACCCACTCTTCTTACTGGGGTGTCATTTAACATTCACTCATATCTTTTGCAAGGTTCTATTTTTATATCACATCACCTTTGTTTGCTTCTTACTCAAATTGTTCAACTTTTTCTCTCACTGTTTCTAGGATATATTGAGAATAGACTTTCTTCCTATTTGCTCTAAAACTGGATATGCATGTGTATAAATGCTTCAATTATAGAGAGCTGTACATGTGATTATAAAAAGTTATGTTCCACTGAATTTAGTCAACTGATTACCTAAATACATAGACTTAGAGCAAACAATGATGCTGACAGCTGTTAGATTCATAGAAATGTATTACAATGGAAAGAACAAAGCTTATCAGAAATGTAGATATAATTTTGTGCTGAGCTGTGAAAACAAGGAAAGCAAAAAGATAGAAAAGATATTTAAAAAATTAAATTCACTGGGGACAATGCACCTAATGATGTTATATTTTACCTTAATATTTTTGTAAAAGTATTTTAATTGTAGCAATAATAAATGTGTTTATTTAAATGTTTTTGAGAAGTTTCATGGCATAGAAGATAGAGAACTCAACTAGAAGCCCCGAATAATTATACTGAAGTTCCACATCAAACACATACTGACTATTCATCAGTAGAAGAGTAGCTTTCCTTTTCAGTGCTCTGAAATTGTTGAAAAATTAAGAGAACCTGAATTAATTGAGAGAGTTTCCTCATGTGTGAGTTGTTTTTTATCAATAAAATCATGGGTCCACATAGCCCTACTAACGCACCACAAAGACTGCTGACAAAATACTTGGAAGTGTTTGATATTAAAGAATAGATACTATTAATCACATGTTTTGTTTTAGTTATTATTCATTATTTCCAAAGTTTGCTCAAGTACCATTTCTCTTCAGAAATTTCCTCTATCTTTGCCTGCTTTATGAGTAGCAATGACTTTAGAACATTAATTTAATCCAATCAGAATCTTTTATCAGGATCCCCAATTGATTGGAAGATGGTTCCTCTCATTTTCCTTTAGTTCCCAAGCCTCAATCAGGGAGTTTCACATTTAAACATGACACCTTTAACTCCTAATTATAAAACTTTAAGCACAGAAACACTCAGGCCCTCTTTCTCCTCTCTGATGGGTTTTATCTATTCCCAAAAACTATACTTGGGAATAAAGAGAAAGAGAGACAAATCTCTGAAGTTACTATCTTTTAATCTGAAGGTTGAAGGAAAGGACAAAGCAGGTTAAGCTCTCTTTTGTGTTTAATACAATCAACTCTTCTAATCATCTTCCTTGGGCTATGCTCATCTCTAAATTATTTTTCTCCCTGTTACACTCTCTTTGAGTGTATGTGTTTATGTGTCTGTGTTGGTATGTGATTTTTTTTTTTTTACTTCTCTACTTTCTCTACTCCCCACTGATAAAATGAGGTGCAGCACCAAATAATGAGATTAATACAGGCACACCAAATGTTGGATTTTAGTCGTGTGACAAATTCATAGTGGCCTATCCCTTTGCCAAAAGGTATTTTTATTTATAGGAGGAGGTTACAGATAAAATGAAGAAGTAACATAGACAATAGGAGTGGTAAATATATATTTGGGAGAGCATAAGAGCATAAAGTTAGTAAGGAATTTTGTTGTTGTTTTTTAAACAATTAAAAATGGAAAAGACAAGTTCCCTATGTAATGCACCATTAACCAGGAGAATGGGAAGACACTATGAAATAGGAGTATTCCATTGACTGGAAAGGTAAATTTATAGAAAGCCATGGAAGGCTAATCCAAAAGGGATTCAACAAAGATGGCATAGACTATGGACAGATTTACAGGGGAAATTTAACCTCAAGGGTTTGACATCATAAATTGGCTTTCTATTGTGTACAGCAAGATGGGGTTATAGGGAATGGAATTGTAAGACAGAGCTGGACCCCTCAGTACCCAAAGCCTTAAAACTAATCTTATCAGTACTTCAGGCTTTCTCTGACAACTCCATCTAAAGATCCAGGACGTCATCACCCACTATGCTTTTCTATCTCTACTTTTTCATCTTTTGTATGGTCAGCAATTCATTCCTACCTTAAAGCAAGTTCTTTTTGTTTGCAGTTCCTCACTAAAAGAGTGAAGTGAAAACATAATTAATAATAAAATTCCTTGGCAGGCCCACTACAAATAAACAATGTCCAAATGTTAAATAATTACCTAAATAGTTTAATTACTTGAGTTTACTAGCTATCCTGTTCTAAGTGCACCTTACTTTATAAATGAGCTGCAAAAAATAATAGATCAGCTTTGTCCTCGATAAGTCCTTTGTGTCTGATTAGATTCTTTCATTCCAGTCCCCTTAGAACTGTCTGTTACTCCCAAGTATTTAATATATTATGCCATTTTTTTCTCATTGTTTTTACATAAATGTCTTTTTCTTTTCATTTCCTTTCAATAAAAATGCCCATAAAAGAGCTCCACTTGAAAGAGTAATAAAGCACTCCTAAATTATGAAACTAACTTTCAATTTTAAAGCAGATTAGTTTGTTGCTGGGACCTTATTGCCATGTCCATAGCTTTCCACAAACATTCATTCAGTCTTATCACTTGAGCAATCAAAATGGTAGCTAAAGCACTAGGTTCTCTACTTTTTCAATTTGGTTGTGAGAAAATAAAACCAAGATTATTGAAATAACTAATGAATATATTGAGCTTTAAATTTGTGTTCATTAGGCAAATTTTAGCTGTCACAGATATTTTGGAAGTTGAAAATACAATGAAGCATGGATTTATACTCAAGGACCTTACATTCTCTTTTGGGAGAAGAATCATGATTTTTTTTTTTTTTTTAATTAGAAAATATTTAAAACAACTAAAATGTCAAGTATTATTTAAATGCTTACTATGGGTAAGTGACTATTCTAAATTCTTAGGATTCAGAGAGAAAACTGAAATGGTTCTTGCCCTCCAAGGAACATACAATGTGTAAGATATATAAATGAGAAATGTTAAGTAGTTGCTAATATAAGTGTAATGGAATTCAGCAACAGAAGCTTCAAATATTAATAAATTTTAAAACTCAATTGGATATTAAGGAATGACTTATTTTTTTTAGTTTGTATTTATTATTCATTTCCCTCCCAGTATTTTTTACAGTTCACCAGTGTATGCAACATTGAAAAGGAAGAAAGTGAGAGGATGGGAAGATTGGCTGGACACATATAGTCCATAAGGCATACTCTGTTATGCCACAGTCTCCTTGAGCTGTTCTACCTCAGTTTCCCTGCACTAGTTTTCCTCATTGTCCTGACTGAGTTTCCCTGCATTGTTCTATCTCAGTTTCCTTAACTGTTCTGCCTCAGTCCCCTAAGTCATAAAACCCCCCTGGTTCATTAAGACTGAGGACCATTTGCTCTAAGATTATAAATTGTCAATGGGAGATGAGGAGCAGATCAGACTTCCTGACTCCTAGCTCCTTCTGCCCCCAAGAATTTATGACACTGCCCCTCTAAAATATTCCAAAAGATAAGCTATAAAAGTGTTTATAGTTCCCCCATTCATTACTGGATACTTTGAGACAAGAGTCCAGTCCAGTCAATTAAACTCTCCAATTAATAAAATATTTAAAAATTCTCTAATCTCTATCTTGCCTCAGTTTCTCCGGCATTACAACTCAAGATCATTTACTACCTACCTTGCTCAAGAAAGTTGTCAATTTTTAAACTGGACTACTTTTCTGAACTTACTACTTCTATGAACCTTTTACATTCTATATGTTTATTGATTTTCAATGATATTTTTATTTTGACTAATGATTTTGTTTTAAGGAATGAAGTAATAATGATCTTGTTTGTTTGACTTATATGAAACAGATATCTTCATCTCAAGATTTCAAGAAAGATAAAATTATACTTTTTTTTTTTTTTTAAAGAGTCTAAGTGAGAGGGTGCAGCTTCTAACAAAAATATAGCAATAATCCTGAGGCCCCCTGACCTTAGAAGTACTATTGTTTTAACAATCTGTTTGTCAATGATCCTAAAATTGTTGGCTTTAGAAATACTGTAATATTCCTAATAATCCTACAAACTTTGCTTTATGACAAAAAAAGTCCTACAAATTTTGCTGACTACCAGATAACAATGGTTTCTGAGACAAATGGTGAGATACCACTACTCCTTTCTACCTGTAAGCCATAAAATTAGGGTATCAGTAATATGAAAAGCTGGATCTCTGTCTTTTCCAATAAATATATCTTCTTGCTCCTGGTTCTTTGCCAAATTCTTTTAGAATTTAGCCTGCTTCAATTGGTATTACAATTATGATAAATTTGGCCCCTTGACTTATTGATGAGTTCAAGCCTGTAAATTCTTTTGAGACACTTCATGACACTGGTCTGCAATCCCAACCTTTTGAGGTCTCCTTTTGAACTTCAACAGAGATAAGGTGTTAGAAATATGGTTAATAGAAATAGTCAAAGTTGAAAAAATTAAAACAGATGGAATTAGGGTTTATTAATTTATCTCCTAATTTTTACAATGAAATAGACATAGTTATTTTAAAATGAATTTATTTGATTTTAATATGCCAATAAATTTCTATAATCGGGCTATGTGCAATGTTTTTAATAATAGGATTTCAGAAATCATTGTAGGACAAATCAAAATTTGTGAAGATGAAGGAGGCCATCATACTAAATATCACTATTATTGCTATTAAGCTAAATTGTCAAACATCATCTTAGGCAGCAACAATTTTAATTAATTATTATATTATGTGGGTTCATAAGAAACTGATTATTAGTTCAGGCAGCCAGTGACAGGGACATAGAAATGCTGAGGGTGTTTTCTCAATCCCCTACATCTCTCAAAGTCAATAAAAAAAGATCTTAGGCAGCATCTCAATATGAAAAGCGTCTTGTGTTGCTCCAGAAATTCTAAGGTAAAAAGAGATAGTACTAAATTTCTTTACTGCAACTCAGTGTCTCCTTGTAAGTAACAAAAGTATGGTAAGAAGTTGTGAAATGAGGAAAAGAAGAATAAGAATAACTTATATTAGCACAAGTTTTTGTTTTTTGTGTTGTTGTTGTTTTTGTTTTTGTTTTTGTTTTTGTTTTTGTTTTTTTCCCAAAACGTCAATGTCCACTAAAGTATTGTAATGCTGGAGAAACTGAGGCAAGATAGAGATTGAAGAGTATTTAATATTTTATTTGAAAGGGAGAGATTTACTGGGACAAAATGGATCCATGGTTTGGTCGGTCCCAGGGTTGAATGAGACTATCACTTCCAAGAATCCAGCAGACGATGTGAATTGCCAATGATATATATATATACATGTACCTCAGATACAGGGGGTAGACTGAGGCAGGGGCGGAGTCAGGGTGCTAAGAGGGGGAACTGGATTCTGACAAGGTAGAGGGAGCCACTGGAGAAGGGAATGACATAATGGGGGGAGGCACCCTGGAGATGGGGAAAGGCATCTTGATAAGATGGTATCTGATATTCTGATAGATTGGGATGGGGAGAGGCAGTCTGATATTCTGTAAGATATTTCATCCTTTTCAAATATTTTGATGATTAAGAGGGAGGGTGGTTGCAGTATTGACTAGAACAATTGAGGCAGAACAATTCAGGGACAGTTTAGGGAAGCTGAGTCAGGACAATTAAGGAAACTCAGTCAGGATAATTAGGGAAACTGAGTCAGGATAATAAAAGAGAACTGTGGAACAACAGTATTAATGTGTTTTTGTGCCTCTATGTACCTACCTATATCTAGTTTTCCAAAAGAGAAGTAGGAGATGTTACAATTAGATGCTAGAATTGTAGATGCTATAATTACAATGCCAAGAAAAAAGAAAGAAAGAAAAGAAAAGAAAAGAAAAGAAAAGAAAGAAAAGAAAAGAAAAGAAAAGAAAAGAAAAGAAAAGAAAAGAAAAGAAAAGAAAAGAAAAGAAAAGAAAAGAAAAGAAAAGAAAAGAAAAGAAAAGAAAAGAAAAGAAAAGAAGGAAACAACAAACACTGTGTAAGAGTTAGACAGATACTTAGTATTTCCCAAGGAGAGCTCAGTCTGTGGCTAAGAATCAATTTGCCTCCATTGTTGCTCTTCTGTTTATCCTTTGTTCCAGAAGACAGAAACAGAAGACAGCTGTGACTTCAAGAAGGGGATGTCTGTCATGCAAATGAACTGGCTTTAAATGAAGGAGAATTTCCCAAAGTTACCCACCTTATTTTCTTCTGTAGAAACATCTGGGCCCAGGGACCAGTGACAGACCTTGGCCTTTTAAACTAAGGTCTTTAACAGCTATTGATTTGAATGAAACAACTGTCCATTTAGTGATTTAGACCAAGTAAGAAAGAAATAAGGTTTTTAAAAAATGACTATGGTTTTACTTAGTCCAATAAAATAAAATAAAATAAAAATAATAGACCAATTTGGGAAAGAAAGACCTTCAAGTTTCAACTCAAAACAGAAACAATTGCCATTTATATTCACTTTGAGTCAATCTGGGCCCAAACAATGATCAATTGGAGTTTGGTCAGGAATCTATTGTTGGTAGATCAATGAGAGCCAAAGTGATTTTGGGTTTAAGACCATGGCTTTTTAAAAAAGCACCAGCTTTGGCCTAAGGAGGACCTGCATTCAAATCCTGTATCTTCTCACCACCCCAAACACTTGATATCTATTGTATGTCTCTGAGCAAGTCCTTTAGCTCCATTGCCTCAAAAAAAAGTATGACACAAAAAATTGCCTCCATAGTGATTTGAAAAAAGTCATAAAGTCCTTATTATTCAATTACACACACACACACACACACACACACACACACACACACACACACATATATAATTGTATGTTATACAATTATATACAATATATATTACAATTATATACAATATAATTGTATTTCCATTTAAAGACAAAGATGTAGAGAAAGGTCTTATCAGCTGATTGAGTTGATTGTAAAACAAAACATAGAGCCTCTGAACTGATAAGCTGATAAAACTTACCCCCCAACAAAGAATTGAGTGAGTATTCATGCTTCTCTAGTTAATATTCTTCCTCTCTTCCCTAAATGAGGAATTTTCTGCCATTTTTGAATATGTGTTGTATGATGTAGGAGAGAAACATATCAAGGAGAAACATGTAATGGAGGACCATCAATCATATAATCAGGTCAATTCTCCCAAACTTTTCTGTTTGAATAGAAAATTGTGAAGCTTAGAGTCCATTGGTAATCCATTCATCTCTGTCTTTAACCTCTGACACTGTCTTAATTAACATATCTTTAAGCAACTAAATTCCTTCCTGGTTCCTTCCCTTCTCCCCTAAATTCTGCCTCCCACTCCTCCATTGTTCCTGAGAATTTAAAAGCAGTTTTCTCCCAAAAACAAGTTGCTCAATCACCTGACTATACCTTGCTTAATTGTGGTTGATTAAGTCTATGAGCTGTTTCACTTTAAAAAAATGACAAACCTTTGTAACCTATGGTGGATGTTTCTGACAATTTATTTATGTCCCAAGAATTAAACTATTATACTATTTTTTGCAATATTCTTTTACAATTATGCTCTAACAAATTTACATCCTATTTGTAGCTCATATTATGACTTCTGGTGCCTATATTTTCACATCATAGGTATTTAACAAATAGTTGTAGCTTTGTTTTTTGTTTGTTTTACCATCCCTTCATCTGTGAAATGAACAATTTGAACCTTTTTAAAAAAATACAAATTATATAAAGCTTCTAAGGAGAAAGAAATTAATGAAAAGACATACTTGGGGAACAATATTACTAGCTTGGAATGCTTAAAAGCAGGATGGTTAATGGGATTTCTTAGTAATTATTTTTCAAGTATTAGTACGGTAATGGTAACTAAAACATATGAATAATAGTAAGCAATAATTCTTTTAAAGTACTTTAAATGTGTTGTAAAAAGAAGATATTTGCTTTATTTTATTTGGTCCTAGAGGGGATAGACCAAGTGTTAGAAGTATACAAAAAAACAGATTTCAGCTTTTGAAAAAAATACAGGAATAAAATCAATATAGCTAGGATAAAAAGAAAAACTCTAAAAAAAAGGTTTTTGTTTTTTGTTTTTTGTTTTTTTTAGAAAGGGGAGTTTTTTCTACCAATTATCTTTGTTCAATGTGAATATTCAAAATAAATAATCAACTAATATTATTTAAAGCCAAGAGCCACTCTGTAAGAGTCAGAAAGGATATGAAAAAATAATTCTCAAGATATTTGTATGCTAATAACAGTCACATGAAAATTGTTCTAAATCATTAATAATTCTAGAACTATAAATCTCGGATCTATTATTGCAGTCTAATATCTAAGGAGAAAATCTTTTCCCCTCCTCAAAAACTTCAGCAGGTAATCACATATCTATGTCTCATATTCAGAAATGCAATGCTGGAGAAACTGAGGCAAGATAGAAATTAGAGAGTATTTAATAATTTATTTAAAAGGGAGAGATTTACTGGCACCAAATGGATCCATGGTTGGGTTTCAGGACTGAATGAGACTACTATTGTCTCCAAGAATCCAGGGAACAATGTGAGTTCTCAATCTCACACAAACAAACACACATATACTGCTCAGACTCAGGGGATAGATTGAGGCAGGGGAGGAGTCAGGGTGCTGAGAACAGGAACTAGTCTCTGATAGGGTGGGGTGAGCCTCCAGAGAGGGGAATGACATAATAAGGGAAGGCAGAGATGAGAAGAGGAATGTTGATAAGATGGTATCTGATATTCTGATAGCTGGTATGAGGAGAGGCATTCTGATATTCTAAAACATAAGATCTTTTATCCTTATCAAATTCTGATTAAGAGAGAGGGATGATTTCACAGAACAAGTATAAACTGAGGCAGAACACTTGGGGAAATTGAGGCAGGACTGAGTCAGGATAATTAGGGAAACTGAGTCAGGACAATAAAAGAGAACTGCAGCATAACAGAAGATAAGATGTTTGAAGGAGGAGCGTAGAGAGTGTATAGAAGTTGTATATCTTAAATCCTTAATTTTTTAAATGAAGAATTCAAATCCAAAAGGGGGTAATTGTTCCTCAAGAACACTCAGGGAGGGACAGTGGTTACTTATAACTCAGAGATTCTATAAAATTGAGGTGTCTAGAAGGTAGAGATATATCAAAGAAAATTTATTCTAATAAGTCTTATTTTTATCATGGCCTGGGGCACAGTTCTAGTATAATATGCCTAATCTAGAACAATGAAGATGATATGCAATACTTTTATAGAGTAATATATGGGTTATATAATATTTTACAATTGAAGAATCAATTGCAAAATGGTCTATGGTCAGCTTTCTATATGGTTAATAATGAATACACATATATTAGTTATATGTATTATTATTTTACATATATCTTATATATGTTACATTTAAATATATATGTGTATTTGTGTGTGTGTATGTGTGTGTGTGTTAATGTGCATGTCTGTGTCTCTGTATATCTTGTTGGAAGGGAAGGTGGGCTTTATAAAAGACCTCAGAATTGTTCTTCCAAGTTTTGTTTTTCCCTACATCCACCTGAAGAATTAGGTAAGATTTCTAAAATATTTTCAAAGTTGAAAAACTATGAAAAAGCTATCACATTCGAAAAGTACAGAGAAGAATTTAGGGAATCTGAGGGTCAATGTGGAAAGAGATATAATCAAAGTGTGGTGAGAAATATTGAAATATGGAATAGAAAGAATAAATGGATCTTTGGTTACATTGATGTAGCAAACTGCCAAATGAGTAAATGTATCTCTATCATGGCAGATCATGAATTTTTATGCAACTTATAGCCTTAGAAAGTTTTTTTTTTTTTTTTATAAAGACTGAATCCAAAAAAGGAATAGCTATTTAGTAAGTGCATGCTATATGTCATGTAATATAGTAAGCATTTTACAGATATGATCTCATTTGATCCTTATAACAACTTAGGAAATAAATGTTATTGTTAAACCACTCTCCAGTTGAGGTAACTGAAGCAGAGGAATTAACTGAGTCATCCAGTATCACATAGCTAACATGTTTTAGAGGGGGATTTGAACATAGGATAATTTCTTTGAAGTTGGCTATCCATTAGACCAAAATCTATTGCATTATTCAAATTGCAAATGTCTAAATATGTATATGTATATTTTTATAAAAACATGCATATATGTATATTATCTACTATATATGTTTGTGTTTTACAAATATAATTTGGGTAGCAGTATCAGGTTTTTAAAGTGTGACAATTTTCTTTAGAAATAAATAAAAATATAATAGATAATAATTCTTAAAAACCAAAAATACATAGTTTCTTTTCAAAATATACCAGTAAGTCTTTATTTTGCAAACAAAGTGTTGCAGTTGGAAGAGACTTTAAAGAAAACTTAATCTCACTTTTTAAAATTTGAAATATCAAAAACTCAAATACCAGGGAATGATTTCTCCAAAGTCACATAAATAAGCTTAGGAAGTAAAGAAATATGATGTATTATATCTCTTTTTTTGGAAAATTTGATCATTATATTTTTTTTAAGCATAACAGCCAGTATATATAGGTGGCAAATCTGGGACATAGTTCCTTTTGGCTTTGAGGTTAGTTTTCTTGTTTTTGTTCTGTTTTTAATCTCTGTTATTCATTTTTATGCTTTTGTTTTTCTTTCCATCTATATTTTTAGAGTAATTTTATATGTTGTTTTTATGGTTCTTTTATATCACTTTTAGTTCTTTTAAATCTCTCCATAATTCTCTGAGTTCATATATTTGATGAGGTCTAGCCAAATGATGAGCTCTAGTAGCAGGTTTGGGGTACAAGGAGTCAAATGGAGCTCCTCTGCAACCCCTTTGGATTCGGCACAAGGATACAAAGTTAAATGAGTTCTAGTGGTGGCATGAGAATCCCCTGTAATGGAATTTACAGGGCTGAAAACCTAGATTGATTTAAAAAAAAAAAAAAAAAAGGTTTATTGTAGGGTTTGGAAGTAAGGTTAAAGTCTGGTTAGTAAACGGTATTAGATAGAGGAAGAAATACACCAAAGGCAGACAGAGAGTCTGTAATGCAAAGCATGATGCTTGCATGTTTCGACCCTCTGCCAAGAGATGATTCCAGTTTGGCTCTTTTATTTGCTTGAAGGGGGCTATGGGTGGAGTCCCAGGTTGATTCCTCAAGGGCCAGAACCCTCCAGGTGGGGGTTGGGAAACCAGAGCAGATCATTATAATGAAGGCTGGGTACAGCCCAATTTAGGTCAGATACGGCTCTCTCCTCTTGTAATACAAAAGGGTGGTTTTGACCAGGTCTTGTAAATAAATCAAAGGTCAGTCCCAAAGGGGGTTAGAGATCAGAAAGGGAATCTTAAAGGGGGCTACTGCCTGCATCATATTGATCTTTTTTTATAACACCATAATGTATTATTGTGTAATATATTTGTTAAGCCATTTATATATGTCTCTTTGTTTCCATGTTTTGTTACTATCAATTAAAAAAAACATACTACAAATGTTATTGGTTTTGTTTTTGTTTGTAATCTTGGGGACAGTTGCCTAGTCTTAGAATCTCTAAGTCAAAAAGTAGAGATTTGCTTAGTATACTTCTAAATTGCCTTATAAAATTAATGGATTAGTTCACAACTCCACCAGCAGTGAATTTATGCAGTAATATTTGCATGAACTCTATAACATTTATCATTTCCATCTTGTGTCACCTTTGCCAATTCACTGAATTTAAGTTTTTGTCATGATGTGATATGATATGCTGATTGATTCAGGTTGAATGTAAATAGCAATCATTCTTGCTTTGGCCAGAAACCCTAAAGATTTTTCACTCCCAAATTTATTTATTTATTAATAAAGAGAACTTCTTTGTCTCAATTCCTACCTTAATCATTGAATGGGTGTGGCCTCAGCCAAACTGTGACCTGAAGATCTTAGCTTAAAAAGACCAAGTTCTCCCACTTCATCTAAGACCATCTCTGGTTGTCTTGATCTATATCTTGCCACTGCACCCAGATGCCTCTGAAGGGGAAAGTGAGGCATTCCAAATTTCACCATTTACTGTATTTGATGGTTCCACATATGGATGGTGTGGTGATAGCTGATGGAGAACCTGTGTTTTTTGGAGTTAATTTTTAGGACAAAATTAGCACAAGCAGTAGAGAAATAGACCTATACTTTGTTAGGTTTTTGCTTCGGAGGCTATGTGGGGTGCAAAATTATCTGCAAAGAAAAATTATGCACCAACACTCCCTCCCCTTTAGTTTTGACTTGTAACCTTTTAAAGTTGAAGAATTTACCATCAATATGGTAGATGACTTTGATTCCTTGTTTATCCTCATTGAAGACATTTGACAACATGACTGAACACATCATGATAAAAAAACATGGGAACAAGCACTCAGCCTTGTTTTCCTCCACTAGTGAGAGTATTGCCATAACCCAGGCAAGCATGCCATCATGAAATTGATGAATTATACTGATGAACTTCTCTAGGCAATCAGTTATGACTTAATTTTCCATAAGACCTCATGACTGACAGCATCAAAGGCCTTGGCCAAATCTACAAATGTTGTATACAGATCTCTGTTCTGCTCTTGGAATTATTCCTGGAGTTAATGAGCCATAAAAAACAAATTGTCTGTTCCTTGGCTCCTTCTGAAGTAAGGTCTTAAGTTTAATGACCTTTTGTGCATCATGGCATCACCTCCGTAATGTCATGGTTCTCTTCAAAAACAAAGGACAAACAATAACAACAATATGTTCTTACACTATAGTTTTCGATTATTTTAAGAATTATTTGTTCATAGACTTTTCACATAAAGAGATAAATTTGTTTTAGGTAGTTTTGATAGTTCTTTAAGTATTTTGGATATCATTCTTTATCAGGGTTACTTTGATAGGGAATGTGTTTGGATTATTTCAGTTGAAATAGAAAAAGCACTGGCATCTTAAATCTTTGAAATGTTGAGTGTGATTTTGTTCTGTGTGGTAAAAAGTGAATTATCTCACAATAGTAGTAAACTATTTTTAAACTCATTCTAAGAGGGAAACAAAAAAACAAACAAACAAAAAAACAAAACATTTAGAACTATCCAGAAATAAAATAGATTGTAAGAGATGAGGGTGAATTATTTTTTAAATTGATTTTATAATTATAATTTTTTGACAGTATATATGCATGAGTAATTTTTTATGACATTATCCCTTGTATTCATTTTTCCAAATTTTCCCCTCCCTCTCTCCTCTCCTTCCCCTAGATGAAAGGTAATCCCATACATATACATGTGTTACAGTATAGCCTAGATACAATATATGTGTGTAAATCCAATTTTCTTGTTGAACGTTAAGTATTGGATTCCGAAGATATAAGTAACCTGGGTAGATAGATAGTAGTGCTAACAGTTTACATACAATTCACAGTGTTCCTTCTCTGGGTGTAGTTGTTTCTGTCCATCATTGACCAACTGGAAGTGAGTTGGATCGTCTTTATATTGAAGATATCCACTTCCATCAGAATACATCTTCATACAGCATTGAAGTGTACAGCAATCTTCTGGTTCTGCTCATTTCATTCAGCATCAGTTCATGTAAGTCTCTCCAAAACTCTCTGAATTCATCCTCCTGGTCATTTCTTACAGAGCAATAATATTCCATAACATTCATATACCATAATTTACCCAACCATTCTCTAATTGATGGACATCCATTCATCTTCCAGTTTCTAGCCACTACAAAAAGAGCTGCCACAAATATTTTGGCACATACAGGTCCCTTTCCCCTCTTTAGTATTTCTTTGGGATATAAGCCCAATAGCAGCACTGCTGGATCAAAGGGTATGCACAGTTTAATAACTTTTTGGGCATAGGTTCAAATTGCTCTCCAGAATGCAAATTCTTTCACAACTCCATCAACAATGTATTAGTTTCCCAGTTTTCCCACATGCCCTCCAACATTCATCATTATTTGCTCCTGTCATCTTAGCCAATCTGACAGGTGTGTAGTGGTATCTCAGAGTTGTCTTAATTTGCATTTCTCTGATCAGTAGTGATTTGGAACACTCATTCATATGAGTGGATATAGTTTCAATTTCATCATCTGAGAATTGTCTGTTCATATCCTTTGACCATTTATCAATTGGAGAATGGCTTGATTACTTATAGATTAGGGTCAGTTCTCTATATATTTTGGAAATGAGGCCTTTATCAGAAACTTTGACTGTAAAAATATTTTCCCAATTTTTTACTTCCCTTGTAATCTTGTTTGCATTGTTTGTATAGAATCTTTTCAGTTTGATGTAATCAAAATCTTCTATTTTGTGATCAATAGTGATCACTAGTTCTCCTCTGGTCATAAATTCCTTCCTCCTCCACAGGTCTGAGAGGTAGACTATACTCTGTTCCTCTAATCTATTTATGATCTCATTCTTTATGACTTAATTATGTACCCATTTTAATCTTATCTTGGTATATGGTGTTAAGTGTGGATCCATATCTAGTTTCTGCCATACTAATTTCCAGTTTTCCCAACAGTTTTTTTCAAATAATTAATTTTTATCCTAAATATTGGTATCTTTGGGTTTGTCAAACACTAGATTGCTATACTGGTACTTTTTTTTGTCCTTTTTACCTAATCTGTTGCACTGATCGACTGGTCTATTTCTTAGCTAATACAAAATGGTTTTGGTGACTGCTGCTTTATAATATAGCTTTAGATCAGGTAAAGCTAGACCACCTTCATCTGACTTTTTTTTCATTAATGCCCTTGAAATTCTAAACCTTTTATTCTTCCATATGAATTTTGTTGTTATTTTTTCTAGTTCATTAAAATAGTTTCTTGGGAGTCTGATTGGTATAGCACTAAATAAATACATTAGTTTGGGGAATATTGTCATCTTTATTATATTCGCTTGGCCTATCCATGAGCACTGAATGTCTTTCCAATTATTTAAATCTGACTTTATTTTTGTGGCAAGTGTTTTGTAATTTTTCTCATATAATTCCTGACTTTTCTTTGGTAGATGGATTCCCAAATATTTTATACTCTCATCATTTATTTGGAATGGAATTTCTCTTTGTATCTCTTGCTATTGCATTTTATTGGTGATGTATAAAAATGCTGAGGATTTATGTGGATTTATTTTGTATCCAGAAACTTTGCTGAAGTTGTGAATTATTTCTAATAACTTTTTATTAGAATCTCTGGTGTAACGTGCTGTTGTCTCCAGAAGCTGCCATTTGCTCTCTGGGAGGAGATCTGCTGTGTCAACTCAAATCTCTTGGACAGATTGTTCTTCCTGTAGAGAACCATTGTCTCCAGACAGTTGCCGTTAACTCTGCTCCAGAGAAGTGATTTCCCTTCCTGCAGAGAGCTGCCTCAAGTCTGATCTAGAGCAGAAAGTCCCTTTTCCTCCAGAGCTGCCCTCTTTTATCCTCCCAGAGAATGGTAGGCGGATAATGCAAGGGCTTCTTGGAAAAAATTACTTCAATTAATTAACTTGTTCCTCCTAAGCATGCAAGCTCTTCCCCAGCAATTCACAAGTCAAACTCCCAAGAAAGGCCGGAACTAGAAAATTGTTAAGTACCGACTTAGCATTTAGTAAAAACCTAATATTTCATTATCTCATTAGCACTTAGTAAGAACCTAACACAACCTTTGTTCTAACCTTGTCACTGTCTAGACAACCTGAGTTATCACCTGGTAATCCTAACACTCTGGGGTTCTCTAAGTATAGTTCTCTAAGTATACCATCATATTATCTGCAAAGAGTGACAGTTTGATTTCCTCATTACCTACTTTTATTCCTTTAATTTCTTTCTTGACCCTTATTTCCGAGGCTACCATTTCTAATACAATATTGAAAAGTAATGGTGATAGTGGACAACTTGTTTCACTCATGATCTTACTGGGAAAGGTTCCAGTTCATCTCCATTATATGCTTATTTACGTTCTTAAATATATGCTCCTGACTATTTTTAGGACTAGTCCATTTATTCCTATACTCTCAAGCATTTTTAGTAGGAATGGATCTTGGATTTTATGAAATGCTTTTTCTGAATCTATAGAGATGATCATATGTTTTATTGATTTGATTATTGATATGGTCAATTATACTAATAGTTTTCCTAATATTAAACCAGCCCTGCATTCCTGGTTTAAATCCTATTTGATCATAGTGTATTATCTGGGGATGATTTTCTGAAGTATTTTTGCTAATATCTAATTTAAGATTTTTAGCATCAATATTCATTAAAGAAATTGGTCTATAATTTTCTTTCTCAGTTTTCAATCTGCCTGGTTTAGGTATCAGTACCATGTCTGTGTCATAAAAGGAGTTTGGTAGGACTGGTTCAAACCCCTATTTTTTCAAACAGTTTATATAACATTGGAGCTAATTGTTCTTTAAATGTTTGGAAGAATTCACATGTAAATCCATCTGGTCCTGGGGATTTTTTCCTGGGGAGTGGATTAATAGCTTGTTCTTTTTCTTTTTCTGAAATGGGACTATTTAAGCAATTTATCTCCTCCTCTGTTAATCTAGGAAGCCTATATTTTTAGAGGTAGTCATCCATTTCACTTAAGTTATCAAATTTATTGGCATAAACTTGGGTAAAATAACTCATTATTTCTCTAATTTCCTCTTCATTTGCGGAAAGATCCCCCTTTTCATTTGTAAGATTAACAATTTGATTTTCCTCTTTCCTTTTTCTGATCAGATTTACCAAAGGTTTATCTATTTTATTGGCTTTTTCATAAAACCAAATCTTGGTTTTATTTATAGTTTTTTTTTTACTTTAAATATTATTGGTTTCTCCTTTTAATTTTAGTATTTCAAGTTAAGTTTTTTGGTTGGGGGTTATTAATTTGGTCTTTTTCTAGCTTTTTAAGTTGCAGGCCCAATTCAGTAATCTTCTCTTTCTCTATTTTGTTCAAATAAGCCTCGAAAGATATAAAATTTCCCCTTATTACTGCTTTAGCTGCTTCCCACAAATTTTGTTATGATGTCTCATCATTGTCATTTATTAGGTGAAATTATTAATTGTTTTTATAATTTGCTGTTTCACACAGTCATTCTTTAAGATGATATTATTCAATTGCCAATTACTTTTTGTTCTATTTACCCCTAACTTCTTATTGAATGTAATTTTTATTGCATTGTGATCTGAGAAGAAGACATTTACCATTTTTGCCTTCCTGCATTTAATTTTGAGATCTTTATGTCCTAATATATGGTCAATTTTTGTAAAGGGTCCATGAACTTCTGAGAAGAAAGTATATTCCTTTCTATCAACATTCAGTTTTCTCCAAAGGTCTATCATCCTTAGTTTTTCTAATGTTCTATTTACCTCTTTAATTTCTTTCATATTTGTTTTGTGGTTTGATTTATCTAATTTTGAGAGTGCAAGGTTGAGATCTCCCACTATTATAGTTTTGCTGTCTATTTCTTCTTGCAAGTCTCTTAACTTTTCCTTTAGGAAGTTAGATGCTATACAATTTGGTGCATATGTGTTTAGTATTGATATGGCTTCATTGTTTATGCTACCTTTTAGCAGGATATAGCTTCCTTCCTTATCTCTTTTAATTAGATCAATTTCTGCTTTTGCTTGATCTGAGAAAAGGATGGCAACCCTTGCTTTTTTGGCTTTACCTGAAGCATAATAGATTGTGCTCCAACTTTTTACCTTTACTCAGTATGTATTTCCCTGATTTAAGTGTGTTTCCTGTAAACAACATATTTTAGGGTTCTGACTTTTGCTCCAGTCTGCTATCCGCCTCCGTTTGATGGGAGAGTTCATCCCATTCCCATTTACAGTTAAGATTATTAATTCTGTATTTCCTGCCATCATGTTATCCCCAGATTATGTTTTTTTTTCCCTTTGACCCTCCTTCCCCAATATTTAATTTATACACCTCACTTTTGACACACATCCCTCCCTTTTGGGTATCCCTCCACCCTCCTTTTAAGTCCCTTCCCCTTTCTTGTACCCTTCACTTATTCCCCTTTTCCTTTTCCCTTTTTCTCTCCCCCCCTTTTAATGAGGTGAGAGAGAATTCTCTGAAAAACAAATATGTCAATTATTTACTCTTTGAACCTACTCTGATTAGAGTAAGATTCACACAATGTTTCTCCCCCTCTCTAAATTCCCTCAGATGTGGTAGATTTTCTATGCCTTTTCCTGGGATGTAGTTTCCCTCTTTTTATCACTCCTTCCCCTTTTTATGATTATATCCATTTCCTTTTATTACTCTTGTTGTTGTTGTTGTTGTTGTTGTTTTTTTTTTTTTTTAATATTATATCAGTAAAATTATCCATGCGGACTTACTGTACATCCACAACAGAGATACAGTTCTCAAGTGTTATTTTTCCCTTTTTCTGCTTCTCTTCAGTCTTGTGGATCTTCTAATCTGCTGTTTTATAAGCAGAGAAGAGCTAACAGCCTGTGTCGAATTCCTCTATCTCAGTGGCTTCTCTGATCCCAGAGTTCTCCCCAGCCTGATCAGCACAGTGTGTTAGCACCTAATCTTGTCTATGCTGGCCTTTTTCTTCCTTCCCTTGGAACCGACCTTTTCTGTTGAAATTCCAGATTCTCTTCAGCTGGTATGTTGTATTTTTTTTTTTTTTTCCTTAGAAACAAATGTAATTCCTCTGTTTCATTAAATGACCATCTTCCTCCATGGAAGAAAATGCTAAACTTAGCTGGGTAGTTTATTCTTGGTTGCAATCCTTGTTCTTTTTTTGCCTCTCGGAATATTAAGTTCCAGGCCCTTTGATCCTTTAATGTGGAGGCACCCAGATCTTGAGAGACTTTTATTGTGGCACCTTGATATTTGAATTGTTTTCTATTATCTCTGGACAGTTCTCTTTGATGATTTCCTGTAAAATAGAATCTAGGCTCTTTTTTTGATCATAGTTTTCGGGAAGTCCAATGATCCTCAGATTATCTCTCCTAGATCTATTTTCCAGGTCTATAGATTTTTTCAGTAAGTATTTGATGTTATTCTCCAGCTTTTCTTTCTTTCTTTTTTTTTTTTTCTTTTTTTTTTTTGTTTGACTGAATCTTGGTTTCTCAATGAATCATTCATTTGTATTTGTTCAGTCCTGGTTTTTAATGAGTTATTTTCTTCCACATTTTTTAGTTTTTTTGTATATGCCCAATTGAGTTTTTAAATGAATTATTTTGCTCTGTTGAATTTTTTTTTCCATTTCACTATTTTTTAAATGAGTTCTTTTCTTTTTCCAATTCAGAAATCCTATTTTTGAGACTTTTTTTTATCTTTTCCAATTCAGAAATCCTACTTTCTTATGAATTTTTATATTGTTTAATTCAGAAATCCTACTTTCCTGTGATTTTTTAACCTTTTCTAATTCACACATTTTGTTTCCCTGCACCTCCTGTGAATTCTTTATTTTTTCCAACTCAAATTTCAGGACATTGTTATTCTCTAACATAGCTTCTCTTTCTTTTCCCCATTTTTCTTCAAACCCTCTTATCTTTTTAATAATCTCTTCTAGGAGCGAGTTATGTGATGGAGGGCAGGTATCATTCCCATTTAGGGTGTTATCTGCAGTGTTAGATTCCTCGGGGGTTGGATACCTGTTCTTTCTCTGTGTAGAAGGTGTCAGTCATTCTCTTCAGCTTCTTACTCATTGTTAGAAATCTGTTGGGGTTTGTCCTTGGGGTAAGAAGTTTATGTATTTATTTACCAGCTTCCACCCAGACTGGATGGATGCAGAGTCCTGTGCCTGAGCTAAGAGAGAGCTCTTGGAGAGATTTCCCCTATCTCCTCCCCAGAAATGCCTCAGAGGTGGTTAGTATGGCTGCACTGTGAGGAGTGCCCAGTGAAGGACCCTGCTGTATGGCCTAGCAACTGCCCTGAGGTTTAAGACTGAACAGTGAGAGCATCACAAACCCCAGCCAATGCGTCCTGTGGGGCAAGGATATCAGCAGCTGAAGTGCAAAGCCCCTGCGCTCAAACTGGAAGCGTCTGCCCAGAAACCACAGTCCCTATTTCAAAGCTTCTGCTTCTCTGGGAGTTCTGCTTCTCTGGGAATTTCGGGGCTGCTAGAATTCCATTGCCTCAGGCTGAGCCTGGCACTATATGGACCAGAGGCTGCCTCAGCCTGTGTCCCCACTGTTCAGGCTCTTAACTACCCCAAGGAGAAGCCCCGGACAGCAGAAGGAGGCTGCACAGCAGTGCTGAGATCCATTGGGTCACTTCTGCATTGGGATGGTTCTAGGATCTGGCTTTATATTTTAAAGTGTCTTGATTTCTCTTCTGATCTGCTGTTTTGTAAGCAGAGAAGAGCTAACAGCCTGTGTCGAATTCCTCTATCTCAGTGGCTTCTCTGATCCCAGAGTTCTTCCCAGCCTGATCAGCACAGTGTGTTAGCACCTAATCTTGTCTATGCTGGCCTTTTTTCTTCCTTCCCTTGGAACCAACCTTTTCTGTTGAAATTCCAGATTCTCTTTAGCTGGTATGTTGTGCTTCTAATCCTTGTGGTTTTTATCAGTCCAGTGTTATTTTTGAGGCTGATTTAACTAATTGGTATTGAGGGAAGAAAGGAGCTTACAAATTTGCATGTATCTTCTCAGCCATCTTGGCTCTGCCCCCTGAGGGTGAATTCTTACCAATAAAGATACTCAGGGATGTCCTGGATGATAAATTTTTCAGGATCATAAACAAACACACTTTATACTTTATATTCCTTTTATAATATAACAACAATAAATTTCTTTTATCATTCAAATTGGTCACCAAGAAATGTTGTGAAGTACTTATTAGTAAAACAGAGAATCAATAATAATAAGCAATTTTTGCTTGAGCAAGCAAAGAACCGTGCCCAGTTATTTCAATCAAAATTCATATCATTTTATTCCATTCATGCAACAAATAAATTTGCTTCTATTGGGAAAATCAATTAAGATGAAATGAGATAATATTTATACAATGTTTAGCATAGAGCTTAGCATGTAATGGGTGTGATATAAATGCTTATTCCCTCCCATTGCAGGATAGAAATTAATATTAAAGAGAGAAACTTCCTGATAACAGCTGTACTAAAACTGCTCTCCAAAAGCATGAATGTGGGTATGTATTAGTATGTATTAGTATTATCTATATTTTTCTTGATTATTCCTTTTTATGCCTTTTTATCAATTCTCCATATGTTTTAAGCTATAATGACAAAGGACTTTCTTCTGTTCTTTTAATACTGTTATTGTTCTGTCATTTTAAGTCATGTGCAACACCATGCCCCAGTTTGGGTTTTCTTGGCAAAGATATTGGAGTGATTTGCCATTTCCTGCTGCTCATTTTACAGATAAAAAAACAAAAACAAAAACAAAAAAAAAAAAAACTAAAGGAAATAAGCTCAAATGACTTGCCCATAATATCTTTACTGTATTTGTAATAAGCATGTGTAACAAAGTTCCCACTTAACTCTGGAAGCACTTGCTCTGCCAGGTTCCTTGTTGAAATGTTTTGAATAATGAAAATAACGAGTGCATGTCTCAAGCACCCATCTAATATTTTGTCTACTAAAAAAATGAAAGATAAAAAAATTAAAAAGACAAATCATACTATTAGGATAAAATAACAAAGTAAATTAAATGGTTAAAATATGTAATAAAATTTTTGTTCTCCATTTTTCAAAAGGCATATTCTCCCAATGACACTTATGTCAATGAATATTTTTGAGACACTGCAAGTTCCTAAATCTACATCACTTCTGAAACACCTCTTAAGAATCTGTCTTTCACTAAGTAACTTTGTTTATTATTTGTTTTACTATTCTTCCATAACTGTCATTCTTCTCTGTTTATGAAACTCCCCTTAGCTGTTTCTCTGCTGAACTCTTGCTATCAGCTGGGTATGTCAAAGACTGGTGCTCCTTCTTCCTTCAAGGAAATATCATCTTGATTTTTTTTTAATAGAATATCTTGGGCCAATTCTTCTCTGTGGAGCTCAGGAAGAAGAGCTGAAGCTGAGATGGAATGATCAGCATATTTTCATATATTTTGAAAATCAATCTTATAGCAATACCTCATCATCACAAAGAAGGGTCCCCAAGGTGCCTTTGTATACCTCTCTTATATTTAACTTTTTCTCATTCTACTCACCTATCATCATATTAGAAATATAGAGAATTCCGATCAGGGTTAATATGATGCAATTCCTATCAAACCCTGGTTAGTTTGTAAATTTACCATCTTAAATTTCCTTGAAGCTTCAATAAGACTGAGGGGAAAATTACAGCTAGCAAAACAAGGATGACAAGTAAGCTTTGAAACATTCCTTATGTTACAACAAAGGAATATCCCTGCCTCCTTTAGATATTGTTGACATCATGTTGCACACATATTTTATGTATCTTAACTCATGAGATACCTGCATAAAAATGAGTTTAATATTTCCATTTATTTAGAAAATTAAGAACTCTCAATTTACTAGCAATAATGTATTTCTTGGTTAACTGCTGTCTTGTTGTATTTAATCTAAACCATGGGTTTGTTTCAATCTTTTTAACTCAAGTGGGAGAAAGAGATTTGAATTCTAATCAATTAAATTACTTTTTTTAAAAGTCATAAGATATTGTACTAAGCACAGAGAATGCAAAGAAAATTGTGATAATAACTTATCTTCTAATGGAATCAACATTCACATTAGTAAGTGTATGTAAAGCATATACAAAAAGTGTGTGTCTATATATATATATATATATATATATATATATATATATATATATATATATATATATGGAAATGCATGTAACACATAAGCATGCATGCATTATATGTGTTTATGCATATCACATATATAATAATACATGCAGTATAAACTGGGGCTAAGTAATATATAGCTATTTTAAAAACATTTATAGTTTGAAAATTCTGGTTGGGCTTTACATAGGTGATAATATCTTCTGATCAATTTTATTCATATAGAAAAAGGTATATACATGCATTTTCTTTTTGAAAAAGACATCTTTTGAATAGAAATGTTAATACCTGAGAATATAGATAAGTATCTTTTATGGATCATAAGCCACATGAAAGGGCATTTCCAAATGAAGTTGTTAGAATTAAAATTAAGAATAGTTTTGTGATTGCTATAATGACAACTCTGCTGGTAGTGTGATCCCTAAACAACAAAATTATATCAACAGATCTTCACTGTGTGTAATAAGTATTTTACAATTAGAATATGATGATTTCCTAAATCTAAGTGAATAAATGGTATTATGGGTAAATATTTCACAATTAGTGACATTTTAGATATGTTATTCTCAGATGGTTTAGATAATAAAACTGAAACTCCTGCACTATAATTTTTGGCAATGTCACTACACTTCTTTGGCCTATATTCTAAAAATTATTCTGAGATAAATCAATCCATTTTTTTAGACTTCATAATATATTTACACTTTTGTTTTTCAGGGTAGTAGACCAAGCACTTATTTATCATTTTTTAAAGTGAAGGGTAGTTTAATGTGCTAAAACACATTTAAACAGAAAACTACATGATCTTTCTGATTAAACAAGAATATTTCCAAGTCCATCTGCAATAGTTTATGTCTTGTAGGCAAAATTTTGTACAAATAATGACTGAAGAGCACATTGTTTTCTCTTTAATTATAAAAGTTATCCTATACTGATTTTTGAGATTTTTTTTAGCTTCTTATCTTGTAATCTAGCAGCTTTTTCATTGACTGCAAACCCTGAATGATGAGGAACATTCATTTATTTAATGTCAATGCGAGGAATAAGAGTATTAAGCTTAAAAGTCTTAGTTACTACAGTTTTTTCCTGTGTTTATTTCCAAGGCATTTTTCTTCTAGTCTTTAACTCAACTCTTTATACCATTTATACTAACTTTACTATTTGTGTAGAGACCCCACTTATTGATATTTTGATTCTTGCCTTGTTCAGTTTCTTTACAGAAATTTCTGTCCTTTGGTTTGTCAGTTTCTCAGAAAGTCTCTAAACTTAGGAGCTGATCTGGTCCCCAGTAAATACCAATACCTATTTGCACATTCCTCCTCTCCTGACTGTGGTATCAATCATTTGTGTAAATCACAGTTGCATCTATTATGTAGGAAATATATATATTTAGTAAGTAAAAATACTATCTGTATTTTTTTTGCAAGTTTTGAATAAGGCTATTCCTCTTTATCTGCTGCCTCACAAGGTTTCTTATTTGGCTTCTCTTTGGACTTCTGTGTTTCATTTTTTTTTTTTTTGCTCTGTTAAATAATCAGGGATTACAAATTTTCAGGCAAAGTCCCAAATCTCATCCTCAGTAGCAAACTTCTTAAACCATGCAGCAAGGAATACTGTTTACTCATGCTTGACATTCACTCATAAGTAGAGAGCACACCTGTCTTGTGACCCTTCCTAATGGTGTAGAAAATTGCAATCCTTGGACAAGGAGGGCTACAGTAACCAAAGGTATCCTCAGCAATTCTGGAGACAGAGCCCAGAGTCTCAGCATGACCAATTCTGGGGCATAGTTGACAGAAGAAGAAAACTTCCCTTATCCAGGACAGAAGGTGTTGCCAGGCCAGAGCTTCTGCCTAGGCAGCCACCATAAAGTTTTCTATGCTGACATTAGGACTGTATCCTCCATTCCCCACTTTTTCACCCCAAGAGCAAGTGTATGAGGGAAAGCTAATAATGGAATACTGTTTTGGAAGAGAAGAGCAATTAGAAAATCAATTTATTAGAACACTATACTCTGTTGATGTTCATCATGTGTGTTTAAATAAAATATTCATCATTAATTAGAGTTGTTAGTATTCATTAAATATTTTAAAAGGCTTTAATAAAATTTCATAAAATATTTCTTTTTTACACATTTTTTACTTCATCCAAAAAATACTAAATCACTTGTAGTAAATTTTAGCCAAACATGATCTATCTTTCCCATTTATGAGTCCAATGAAAGCCTACTTTCTAATAGCTATACTATTCTTTTTGTTCTGAAGCCCTTCAATTTCCAAGAAAAAAATGATTACATATTTCCATTTTTTATCTTAACCAGTTTTTTATGAAATATACTTTTGGATTTTCTTTTCCATGGTTTTCCTCCTTTGTTCTAATTTTTCTCTGCCAACATGATTCATAAAGCAATGTGTAATTAAAACAAATAAATGAATACATAAAATATTTTTTAAAAGACTGAAAATTAGTTAAGCTCAAAAACATGAAAGGAGATAATCACAGTGGGTATAAGGAATGAAGCTTGCACATGCTATCAAGAATGGTTCAATGAACAATATTTTTTTTTGTGCATAAGCAATTTTTTACCTATCAGCAACTTTACAAATTTCTGCCAATAGAAAGTGCAGAAACATATAGACATTATATTTATTTACATTTTCACTAAGTATAGAATCTTAGCATATATTATCTACTCTAATAAGTAATCTTGCTGAAACTTATGTTTATCTTTTTAGTGACCATTTTAAATCTCTGTACGGTTTCTTTCATTTACTAGTAGCATTAACTTTAGAAAAAGCTAAAGAACAATAATAATCAGTCATCTTCATTTACCACAACTTGTTCAGCCATTCTCCAATTGGTGAGTTTCCATCCATTCATTTTTCAATTCTTTGCTACCACAAAAAAGAGCTACTACAAACATTTTTGCATATGTGGATCCTTTTCCTTCCTTTATGATTTCTTTGGGATGCAGACCCAGTAGTGGCATTGCTGGGTCAAAGAGTATGCACAGTTTTATAGTTCTTTTGGGTTACAGTTTCAAATTGCTCTTCAGAAGGATTGCATCATTTCACAACTCCACCAACAATGCATTAGTATCCATTTTCCCACATGTCCTCCAACATTTATCATTATCCTTTCCTTTCATCTTAGCCAATCTGAGAGATGTGAGGTGGTACCTCAGAATCCTATTGAGAATTCTCAATACTCATAATTCTGTTGAGGATTCTCAAAACTCAGAATAAGAGTTGTTTTAATGTGCATTTTTCTAATTAAGAGTGATTTAGAACATATTTTTTTTTCATTTTACTATAGATGGCTTTAATTTCACCATCTGAAAGTTGTTCATATCCTTTCACCAATTATCAATTGGGGAATGATGTTAGGTTCTTACTAAGTGCTAATGAGATAATGAGATATTAGGTTCTTACTAAGTGCTAAGCCTGGTACTTGTCAATCCAGCCCTTCCCTATCTAATCTTAGAGAAGATGCTCCCAGTAGTAAGAACCTAACAGAATGACTTTTATTCTTATAAATTTTCTCACAATTCTTTATATTTTAGAAATGACACCTTTATCAGAAACACTGGCTATAATATTTTCCCCAGCTTTGTACTTCCCTTTTAATCTTTTTTTGTGTAGGGTTATTTGTGCAAAAACTTTTTAATTAAATGTAATAAAAGTTCATTTTGCCTTTCATAATGTACTTTAGTTCTTAGGTCATAAATTGCTCCCTTCTCCAAAGATCCGATAGATAAATTATCCCTTGCTCTCTCAATTTGCTTGTGCTGTTATGCTTTATGCCCAATTCAAGTATCCAATTTGAACTTGGGTGTGAGATGTAGGTCTATGCTGACCTGCTGACATATTATTTTCCAGTTTTCCCAGCAATTTTTGATAAATATTGATTTTTTTTTCCCAGAGGCTGGAGTTTGAGGGCTTTGCCAAACATAAGATTACTACAGGTTTTGATCATTATGTTGTGTATATTTAATTTATTCCACTGATCCACAACTCTATTTCTTAGCCAGTACCAATTGGTTTTAATGACTGCTGCTTTATAATATAGTTTTAGGGCTGGTACTGCTAGCCACCATCCTTTGTATTTTTTTTTCCTTAATTCTCTTAATATTATTGACATGTTGTCGTTCTAGATGAATTTGTTTTGTAGTTTTACAAAACAATTTTGACAGTTTGATTGATATGGCACTGAACAAGTAGACCAATTTAGACAGAATTGTTATTTTTATTATATTGATTCAGTCTATCCATGAGCAATTGATATTTTTTCTGTTGTTTTAACCTGACTTTATTTGTGTGAGAAGTGTTTTGTAATTGTGTTTATATAGTTCTTGGCAGTTTATATTGGCAGGTAGACTTCTCCCAAGTATTTTATTTTGTCTACAGTAATTCTAAATGGAATTTCTCCTTCTATTTTCTACTGATGGACTTTGTCAGTAATATATAGAAACATTGGTGATTTCTGTGGGTTTATTTTCATCCTGCAACTTTGTTAAAGCTGTTGTTTCCAGTAGGTTTATAGATGATTTTCTAGGATTCTCAAAGTACATCATCATATTATTTGCAAAGATGATAGTTTTTTTCTCTCCAATGCCTATTCTAATTTCTTTAATTTTTTTTCCTTTCTTATTGCTGAAGCCAATATTTCTAGTATAATGTTGAATAATAGTGGTGATAAGAGGCATGCTTTTTTCACCTCTGATTTTATTAGAAATAATAACTGCTGTTGGTTTCAGATAGATACTGCTTATTATCTTAAGGAAAGCTCCATTTATTCCTAAACTGTAGTATTTTTAATAGGAATAGGTACTGTGTTTTGTCAAAATCTTTTTTAGCATCTAGTGAGATTTTATGATTTCTGTAGATTTTTGTTATTGATGGTCAATTATAGTAATAATTTTCCTGATTTTGAACCAATCCTCTTTTTCTGATGTTAATCCCATTTGGGTATAGTGATTTTTTTTTTTTTTGGCTGATAAATTGATGTAATCTCTTTGCTAATATTATACCAATAATGCTATCATTTTTGTTAATATGCTAATAATAAATATTAAAACTTTTGTATTAATAATCATTAGGGAGATTGTCTATAATTTTCTTTCTCTGTTTTAGCTCTTCCTAGTTTAGGTATAAGTATCATATTTGTGTCATAGAAGAAATTTGGAAGGACTCCTTCTTTACCTCTTTTTCCAAATGGGTTACATAGTATTGAAAGTAATTGTTCTTATGCTCAAAAAGTTATCAAACTCTTCATACCGTTTGACAAAGCAGTGTTTCTACTAGGTTTATATCCCAAAGATATCTTAAAAGAGGGAAACAAACCTTCATGGGCAAAAATGCTTGTAGCAACTCTTTCTGTAGTGGCAAGAAATTAGAAACTGAATGGATGTCCATCAATTGGAGAATGGCTGAATAAATTTTGGTATATGAACATTATGGAATATGATTGTTCTGTAAGAAATGACCAGCAATTTGATTTCAGAAAGGCCTGGAGAGACTCACATGAATGATGCTAAGTGAAATGAGCAGAACCAAGAGATCATTATACATGGCAACAACAAGACTATACAATGATCAATTCTGATAGACGTGGCTCTCTTCAACAATAAGATGATTCAAACCAGTTCCACTTGTTCAGTGATGAAGAAAGTCATCTATACCCAGAGAAAAGACTGTGGGAACTGAGTGTGGACCACAACATAGCATTTTTACTCTCCATTGTTGTTTGGTTGAATTTTATTTTCTTTCTCACTTTTTTTTTTCCCTTCTTGATCTGATCTTTCTTGTGCAACAAGATAATTGCATAATGTATAAGAATATTGTATTTACATGCTTTTTTTTGTAGTTTTATTGCATACATATATGTTTACATATATTGGATTTAACATACATTTTAACATAATTAACATGTATTGAACTACTTGCCATTTTAAGGAAAGGGCTAGATGGTAGGAGTGAAAAATTGGGAACAAAAGGTTTGGCTGAAAACAATTACCCATGCATATGTTTTGTAAATATAAAACTTTAATAATAATAGACAAGAAATTAATTGCTCTTATAATGTTTGATAGAATTCACTAATAAATCCGTCTGTCTCTGAAGATTTTTTCTTAATGACATTATTTATGGCTTGTTCAACTTCTTTTTTCTAAAATGGGGTAATTTAAGCAGATTGTTTCCTCTTCTGTTAATCTGGGCATTTTTATTTTTATAAATATTAATTCATTTTATTAGATTGTTAGATTTCCTGCCATACAGTTGGGCAAAATAGTTCCTAATCAGAGGTTTAAATTATTTTTCGTTTGTGATACATTACCCTTCTCATTTTTAATGATGGTGGTTTTTTTCTTTCCTTTTATCCAATCAAATTAGCCAAAGGTTTATCTATTTTGTTGGTTACTGCATAAAGCCAACTCTTATTTTTATTAATGAATTTAATAATTTTCTTAGTTTCACTTTCATTATTCTCAACTTTGAAATTCAAAATGTCTAATTTGGTACATAATTGGGGATTTGTAATTTGTTTGTTTGTTTTGTTTTTTAATTGCATGCCCAATTCATTGATCTCATCTTTCTCTGTTTTATTAATATTGGTATTTAGAGGTATAAAATTTCCCCTAAGAACTGCTTGGTTGCTTCCCATAGGTTTTGGTATGTTGTCTCATTATTGTCATTCTCTTGAATGAAATTATGGATCGTTTCTGTGATTTATTGTTTGACCTACTCATTCTTTAGGATGAGATTATTTAACTTCCAATTGATTTTTAGTCTAGATTTCTCTAGCCCTTTGTTGAATATAATCTTTATTGCATTATAGTCTGAAAAGGAAGCATTTACTATTTCTGCCTTTCTGCATGTGTGAGGTGTTTATACCTTAATACACGGTCAATTTTTATGTAGGTAACATATACACCTCAGGAAAAGGTGTAAATTCCTTTCTGTCTCTATTGAATTTTCTCCAGAGTTCTATCATGTCTAGGTTTACTAGGATTCTATTAATCTCCCTAATTTGTTGTTTATTTTGGGGTTAGATTTTTCTGATTCTGAGAGTGGAAGCTTGAGGTCCCCTAGTTTTGCTGTCTATTTCTTCCTGTAACTGGCTTAATATATTTTCTAGAAGTTTGTATGTTCTACCTTTTTATGTGTGTGTGTGTGTGTGTGTGTGTATTTAATATTGTTACAACTTCATTATTTATGGTACCCTTTCTCAAGATGTACTTTCCTTCCTTATTTCTTTTAATTAGGTATATTTTTACTTTTGCTTTAGCTGAGATCAGAATTGCTACTATTTTTTTTTTTGTTTACTTCAGCTGAGGCATGATAAATTCTGTTCTAACCTTTTACCTTTTCTTTATGTATGTCTCTGTGTCAAATGTGTTTCTTATAAACAACATATTATAAGATGCTTTTTTTTTTTTAATCCACTCTTTGCTTATGTTTTGTGGAAGAAGTCATCCCATTCACATTCACAGTTATGATTACTAGCTCTGTATTTCTCTCTATTCTATTTTCTCCCCTGTTTATACTTTTGTTTACTCTTTCTATCTTGTCCTTAGAAGTGTTTTTTTTTTTTTGCCCACCCCACCTACTACTTTATCTTCTATCACCCCTCCCCTTAGTCTTACTTTTTTTTTTTTTTCTCTAGTGTTTCTGCCCTCTCTTTTATCCAGCTCTTCCCTTTTCTTTCTTCTTTGTTATCTTTTTTTTTTTATAGGGTTAGATAAATTTCTATAACCAACTGAATGATTAAGTTATCTACTCTTTAAGCCAAAACTGAGGAGATTGTTTCAGACAATGTTCTTCCCCTTTCCTTTATTGTAATAGTTGCTCCTTGATGTGTGATTTGAGCCTTGGCCTTGAGCATAGGGGCCCTTTGTCTTTGCAGGATATAGCTTTGCCTCCTCTTTCTTGGAAAAAGTCTGGTTTCCAAGCATTTGCCTTTAAATCAAGGAAGATGCTGCCCCTCTGGTCTGCTTTACTCCTGAACTAGGACTGATGATCATAGTTGCTGATCTGCTGTGACTAAGACTCTTTCACTGGTTTTCCAAGATTCTGAATTGGGCTGTACAACCTTTCACCCAAGTGATATTGAGCTTTCTTTAAGTTTTTTATAATCCTCAAATTAGAGACTGGTTTTATTCCATCAAATTCTGCTCCCAGACTATTGATTTGTTTGTTTTTGTGAGGGAAACTAGTAGAGCTCAAGGAGCTTCTGCTTTACTCTGCAACCTTGGCTTTATTCTTGGAACAACTTAACTTTTTTTTAAATTTTATTTTTGTAAAATTGGGGGATTTTTACTGAAAGTGGGGAGAAAAAATAATGTTATTGTTCAGTGATGTCTTCACTTCCTACTGTTAATGTGTCAGTGGTATTTAGTATAATATAAATCCAGTAGACACATCTTATATATATATCTTCTTATGAGGAAATCTGATAACCTCCTTGATTTTGATTCTTTGGGATAGAATGAAGAGTTGAAATGGTCAGGATGCATGTTAAATGGCAGAAGTACAATATAATAGATAAAACATTATATTTAGTATTAAGATAGATAAATTTGAGTATCTATTCTTATATCTATCTACTACTTAACTATGTAGAAATTATTTATATATCCTCTGTATCTCAGAATTCCAATTTTTAAAAGAAGAATACTGTGATCCAAAAGTGTTTCTTTTTTGTTTGTTTGTTTGTTTGTTTGTTTGTTGTTGTTGTTGTTGTTGTTGTTGTTGTTGTTGTTGTTGTTGTTGTTATTTTTGGCAAATCTTTAAAAATAATCCTTTAAGTGTGATTTCTTGAAAATATTTTGACATTAATCATTATCACTAATAGTTTTATTTACCACTATATGTAGAGCAGCAAGGTGATACAGTAGATAGACTGTCAAGCTTGGAGTTAGGAAGAGTCATCTTTGTGAGTTTAAATCTCCTCTCAGACACTTACTTGCTGTGTGAGCCTGGGCAAGTCTTAATTCTGTTTGCCTCTGTTTGCTCATTTATAAAGTGAACAAGAAAAGGAAATGACAAATCTGGCTAGTAACTTTATTATGGAAACCCAAAATGGAATCTTCACAGAGATGAAAGTGATTGAAAAGACTGAACAACAACATAAGAGATATTATATAACCATTATATGCAATACCTTGTATTCTTGATTGAAATTCTTCTTATTTCCTAGATTCTACTTATCAGACTTTCCCACTTAATTCCCATTGCCTCCAGACAGTAATGATCCTAGTTCATTAAGGATATAATGCCTGATATTGCATAAGTTCCCCTAAAAAAGAATTTTTATTCATTTCACTTGAGATGTAATAACCTTCTTATAGTCACTAATTCATTTTTTAATTCTTCCTCAACATTATCTTGAAATAGCTTGTCTGATTTTGATGCCAGTTCAAATTTGTTGGATTGCAGACAAGGTAACTTTAAAGTTGGAAAGTCTGACAGGATTTTCAGGCTTTTGCAAAACTTTGATCCTTGTTTTATGTACATAAGAACTATACTTTTAAGATAGTACTTAAGGACTATAGGTTTAAGATTGCATCTGTATTTAAACTTGCATATATTTTAGGCCACACAGAACTGATGTTGAATATTTTCTTGAACCAGCTTGGGTCTATTCATCTATATCATAGCTTGTTTTCTTGGAGAATTATCACAAATTGTGAAATTATTTTGATTCTTAAATTATTTAAAATGAGGAAATGACTATTAGGTCATTTCAACCTTACAAGTTACCCTTGATCGAGATGATAGTTATTTAGACATAGCTAAATAACCTAGATAATAGGTAACCATTTCAGGTACTTTCCTTGGGTGTTTTTGATGATAGCTATCTCTGATTCTTTGTGTCACCCCTCAAAATACATTCTATCAGTATAAGTTTAGGATATAAAGAAATATTATATATAAGAAAAATGGTAACTGACAAAAAACATAAATTGGTCCCACAGAGTTTCTTAGTGCATATGTGTTTTTCTTTCTCCCTTCTAGGTTAAATACTCAGTTATTTCAAAAGTCATTTGCAAAGGATGGCTAAGTGATACAGTGAATAGAGTTCTGGTCCTAGAGTCAGGAAGAAATGAATTTAAATGGAGCATAAGACATGTATCATCTATGTGAACCTGGGGAAATCATTTAACCACGATTGCCTTCCTCCCACTCCATCCCACAAAATGAGCCATTATCGACTCTCACTCACCCACTCAACATATATCATCTATCCTGTGTGCTTGACTCTTTTTTTACTAGATTAAAAATAAATCATTTCACTCAGAAAGGGAAGACTATTTTATTAAGGGAATAAAATCTAAGTCTTTTGGTAGGTTTTCTTTTCATATCAGTTGGTTTCATATAAGTGGTAATCATGTATTTATACAGATATCTAACATCCATTCAACAAATATTATATTTAACATTAAAGCTACCCATCTGGAATGTAGTGATCTGAAATATGATACAAATTCTACAAGCCCAACACACACAAATACACACAACTACTTACTGTTTTAAAATAAAATTTTGAAAGGAAATAAAACTTTGTTTTAAGTCAAATATCTTCTTTTGCTGTTGGTTTGGTTTTGTGACAGAAAATGATAGAGACTAAAAATTATAATTCACCCAATGCACAAGCCAAACAAGGGGGAACTTACTATCTAAGATTGCTATAAATGTTTATGTTCCTAAGGTTTGCCTAGTAAATGCAAAATTAATTAATTCCTTTATTTGTCATTGTCATCATTTTTTTTGGTAAGTTTCAGAAAAGCTTGTTGGCATTCAGGAATCCCATATGAAGATATCCTAGATGCTTTAATATTATACTTCATTCAGAAGCATATCTGTTTTTATAAAACTTAAGTGACATTCTACATAATGCACATTCATAGTGATGCATATAAATATAAATTAACATACATATAACTTTATTTTTTGCCAATGGATTCAATTATTGATTAGTATAAAAAGTCCAAATCACTTCCTCTTTATATACTGTAAAACTAAACTAAACTAAAAAAAAAAAAAGAAAAGAAAAAAAAAGAAACATCAATTTATTTCTCTTAGGGTTTACTAAATCTATATAATTTTGTATGTACACATATGCCACACTCTGTTGATTTATACATATTTGTATGTATAGATATACTACACAGGGATTTAAACTTCCAAAACTTATTGATCAAGGAAATGGTTTACAATCCATTACTTGTTACCATGCTTCATGATATTTTCAGATCTATTTACTGTATCAGTAAAAGAACCTTACCTATTTTTCTCCTTTACAAATTTACTTTCTTTTCTATTCTTTCTCTTCCTTAAAATGCTCATTTCTAAAAACCAGAACTTTCTTTATAATGTACTAGAACAGAGGAATTGAGTAGCCAAGGAAAGTTATGTGATGACCTGATGTAGAATTTTAGTTAGAGGAGTTGACAGATACTGAAAAATTGGAAAGTTTAATTTATTCGGCTAAAATGTTCATGTTTAATGGGTATTATTTCAGGCAAACTCAGATTTAGGAAAGACTTTGGCTTTAAAAGCAAAAGCTCTCTCACTGCATCTGGGAGCATATCCAGTTGTTTTAATTTATACTTTGCTATCTGACCAGATGGCTCTGGAGGAGAGAATGAGACTAATTAATTTGCATAGCCCTGCCACATATATCTAATTCACTTGCAAATCACTTCAAGGCAATATCTTTATTATGTTCTTGATGCTATTAGTCTTCTTCAAGAATGAGGGACAAACAACAACAATACATTGTATTTGATATTAAAAAAAATTAATCATTTTTAGTATGCTTTAAGACTTTGAGATTTATTTTGAGAGAAGATCTAATTTGGATCCAATTGATCAATGATGGACAGAATTAATTAAATAAATTAAATAAACAAACAAATATATAAATAAGAGATTTACTTTGAGTTGTTTATCTACCATAACTGGTGGTTTCCTGAAGACTATATTAGAATGATCATACTACCTGGGAGGCAAGAATATATAGTGGTGTCAATCAAAATTGTGGTTATCTGATAGTTATTTCTGAGAAATTGAAAGTATTAAAATATGCTAGATGTTTCTGAGTAATATATGACTCAGAGTGATAAAATGTACATTTTTCTGGCCAAAGTTTGTCTAATTAGATAACAAGTTTAATAAGCTTTGGAATCTCCATTACTTATTTCTTAATGCCATAACAAGATATTAAGAATAACTCTCTCTGAACCTTTAAGGGTTGACTAAGGAGGATTAGAGGAGTCAATCTCTTCTCATTGGTTAGTTATCGTTGTTGTTGTTGCTGTTGTTTTTTAATAACCATCTGGGCTAGTCTTCTCTCCAGCTTTCATTAAGATCTGTAGCTCTCTCTTCTTGCCAATGTAACTGTCTCTAACTGCCACTCATAACAAACAACCCAAAGTATCTTTAGTGTCTGCATATTTTCTTTACCTATACATTATATAGATCCACTTGTATGTGATTGTTAAAAAAAAAAAAAAAAAACAAATATTCTACCATTCAATAATTACTCTCTTTTTATGCAGTAACAAATATTTCCTTTTTACTTCTGTTGTTTTTCAGTATCTTCATTCTAATCTGTTCACAACAAAATGTTATAACATTGTGAAGTAGTTAGGATATGTAATATCATTTACATTTTATAGATGAGGAAAATGACAGGTATTTCATATGATTATTTGGCTAGTAATCATCAGAAGGTTCTAGGTATATCACATATCAAATCATAAATTCTACTAGAAACAGTCACTTATCAAACATAAATCAACACAAAAATATGTGATTTTTATTATTGATAGTAGGCATTGTATCTTTATATTTTATTTACAAACACATAAGCTGTACTTAGGTTGAGTTCAGCAAAAGTTAATCTCATGAATGAATGAAAACTTACAGAGTTAAGATTATCTTATTTAAATTGATTCAGATTTTAAAAATTGTCAAGACTTTGTAAACATTCTAAATTTAAATTTCAGGATAATTTTATCTTAGCAATTTGATATCCATAGAAAAAAAAAAACATAAATTAGAAAGTAAAAATTGAATTAGTTATCTATTAGGTCTAAAATCCATGACTTAAAGGAGAATATGGGAAAGATAAAATAAAATAGTACAAATTACATATTTGTTAAAAAACAAAACAAAACAGAACAAAAAAAAAAAGTTTTGTAACCTCTATTATTTTGTTAGCAAAATTGGATGCATTTACAAGTCAGTAAAACATCTTAAAACAGTCTTCAGGTATGTCTTCATAAAAACTTTAATTGTATTAGAATATGTATCTTATGTTTTATAATAAAGTTTTGAATTTTTCAGAAGGAAAATTTAACCTTTACTCCAATTTATGTGTATCAGACTATCATTCTGCATTTATCTGTTTTTTACCTCAATGTTTTAAAAGATGTCATTATTTTAAAGTCAATCTTTTTAAAAATATTTTATCTTTATGTATCTTATATCCTTTTGAAAACAGTTGACCCCAAATCCTTTTAGATGTGATAACTGAACAATCACTTATAAAAATAATGTGTATAGCAAGGCAAATTGTAATTTTGTCATTGCTTTATAGTGTACTTTTCATAATGGGATAAGGTGTGTTTGAGGGGATAAAAAGAAAAGATTTGAGATAAATTACTAAATGAGTATTTCTTTGACTCTGAAGGTAGTAGGAAAATATGACTCAAAGATGAAAAGAGTTAACTAGAAAGAAGAAATAATCCCCATTTGGTGGGGCCTAATTTACAATAGTCTTCCTATCTTTCTGGATGCACAGTGGTAATGCCTAAAGAAATCAGAAGGAATAATTGCTATATAGTACATCTTCCTTAAAAGAACTCTAATCTAATCATTATTATTTTACAATTGAAAAAACTGAATTATTAAGAGATTTAGTAAACCAGTAAATATGATCTTGGATCTTTAATCCAGATCATTTTCCTCTTTATATCAGTGTTATTTTCTTCTCCATACAATTACCTAACACATATAAACACACATTCACAAAGTTAGAAAGAAAAGCATCTCCATGGGTGTTTTAGTTCAAGTCTTATCTAAGTAAAACTGTTCTCTAAAATATGCTTGATAAATGATCATCTTTGTCATTTTTTGAATACCTCAAGTGAGGGGCAATTCATTTAATGAGTTCGCTTTTTTGAAATAATTCTAATAGCTCGGAGCCAAGATGGCTGAGAAGATACACGTAATTTTGTGCGCTCCCTTCTTCCCTCATTACCAATTAGTTAAATCAGCCTCAAAAATAATGCTGAACTGATAGAAACCACAAGGACTGGAAACACTACTTACTAGCTGAAGAGAATCTGGAGTTTCAACAGAAAATGTCAGTTCCCAGGGGAGGGGAAAAAAAAAAAAAAAAAAAAAAAAGGCCAGCACAGACAGGATGTGGTGCTAGCACACTGCTTCAATCAAGCTGGGGAGAGCTCTGGGACCAGAGAAGTCACTGAGATAGAAGAATCTGGCAAAGCTGTTAGCTCTTCTCTGCTTATAAAACAGCAGCTCAGAAGAGAAATCAAGCCACTTTAAAATATAAAGCCAGATACTAGAACCACCCCAATCTGGAAGTGACCTAACAGATCTTGGCATGGCTATGCAGCTGCTTTCTGCTGCCCGGGCTTCACCTTGGGGTAGTTAAGACCTTGAAAAGCGGGGACACAGCCCAAGGCAACATCTAATTCATAATGCCTGGTTTGGCCGGAGGCTGTGGAACTCAGCCGCAGAAGTCCCAAAGAAGCAGAAACTTTGAAATAGGGACCTCGGTTTCTGAGCAGACACTTCCAGTTTGAGTGCAGGGGCTTTTCACATGAGCTGCTGACATCCATACCCCACAGGACACATTGGCTGGGCTTTGTGTTGCCTTTACTGTTCAGTCTTAAACCTCAGGGAAGTCTCTCGGACACACAGCAGGGTCCTTCACTGGGCAACCCTCACAGCTCAGCCTCAGCCATACTAATCACCCTGAGGCACTTCCTGGGAGGGGAAGGGGAACTTTCTCCCAGAGCTCCTTCTTAGCTCAGGTGCAGGAGTTGCTACATCCATCTGGTCTGGGAGGAAGCTGATAAATAAATAAATAAATAATTTCTTATCCCAAGAACTGACCCCAAAAGATTTTTTAAATATGAATAAGAAGCTAAAGAGAACCATTGATTCCTTCTACACAGAGAAAGAGTGGGTATCCAACCCCGAGGAAGTTAATAACAACCTAAAGGAGAACGATACCTGCCCCCCATCACATAACTCTCTCCCAGAAGAGACTATTAAAAAGTTAAGAGAGTTTGAAGAAAAATGGGGAAAGGAAAGAGAAGCTATGATAGAGAATAGCAACATCCTGAAATTTGAGTTGGAAAAAATAAAGAATTCACAGGAGATTCAGGGAAACAAAATTTGTTAATTAGAAAAGGTTAACAAATCACAGAAAAGTACGATTTCTGAATTGGAAAAGATAAAAAATTCTCAAGAAAGTAGGATTTCTGAATTAGAAAAAGAAAAGAACTCATTAAAAAATTAGTGAAATGGAAAAAAATTCAACAGAGCAAAATAATTCATTTAAAAATTCAATTGGACATATACAAAAACAACTAAAAATGTGAATAAAGAAATTAACTCATTAAAAATCAGGAGTGAACAAACAGAAATGAATGATTCATTGAGAAACCAAGAATCATTCAAACAAAACAAAACAAAAAAAAAAATGAAAAGCTGGAGAATAACGTCAAATATTTATTGGGAAAATCTATAGACTTGGAAAATAGATCTAGGAGAAATAATCTGAGGATCATTGGACTTCCTGAAAATTATAATGAAAAAAAGAGCCTAGATTCTATTTTACAGGAAATCATCAAAGAGAACGGACCAGAGATAAAAAAAACAGAAGGGAAAATAGGCGTTGAAAGAATTCATCAAACACCTTCTGAAAAAGACCCTAAAAAAAGAACTCCACAAAACATTGTGGCTAAGCTGCAGAACTACCAAACTAAGGGAAAAAATATTGTAAGCAACTAAGAAAAAACAATGCAAATATCAAGGTGCCACAATAAAGGTCACTCAAGATCTGGCTGCCTCCACATTAAAGGATCTAAGGGCCTGGAACCTGATATTCCAAAAGGCAAAAGAATAAGGATTGCAACAAAGAATAAACTGTCCAGCTAAGTTTAGCATTTTTTTCCATGGAGGAAGATGGCCATTTAATGAAACAGAGAAATTCCATGTTTCTAAGAAAAAAAAAAACAGACTTAAACAAAACATTTGATCTGCATCCACAAAACTGAAGAGAAGCAGAAAAAGGTAAAAAGAACTCTTGAGAACTGTATCTCTGTTGTGGATATACAGAAAGTACACATGGATAATTTGATTTTACTGATAAAACATAAAAAAGGGAAGTAGTAAAGGTAAGGGGATAATATCAGATAAAGGGAAATGAGAAATAAAAAGAAGGAAACTACATCCCAGGAAGAGGCATAGAAAATCTACCACATCTGAGGGAATTTAGAGAGGGGGAGAAACATTGTGTGAATCTTACTCTAATCAGAGTAGGTTCAAAGAGTAAATAATTGACATATTTGTTTTTCAGAGAATTCTCTCTCACCTCATTAAAAGGGGGGGAGAGGAAAGGGAAAAGGAAAAGGGGAATAAAGGAAGGGTACAAGAAAGGGGAAGGGCCTTATAAGGAGGGGGGGAGGGATACTAAAAAGGCAAAGCTGCGCATCACAAGTGGGGTCCATAAATTAAATATTGGGAAAGGGGTTCAGTGGGACAAGGGAAAAAAATCATAATCAGGGGATAATATGATGGCAGGAAATACAGAATTCGTAATATTAATTGTAAGTGTGAATGGGATGAATTCTCCCACTAAAAGGAGGCAGATAGCAGACTGGATCAAAAGTCAGAACCCTACAATCTATTGTTTACAGGAAACACACTTAAAGCAGGGAGATACATACGGAGTAAAGGTAAAAGGTTGGAGCAGAATCTATTATGCTTCAGTTAAAGCCAAAAAAAGCAGGGGTAATCATCCTTACCTCAGATCAAGGAAAAGCAGAAATTGATCAAATTAAAAGACATAAGGAAGGAAACTATATCCTGCTAAAAGGTAGCATAGAATTAAAGAAGCCATATCAATAGTAAACATATTTGCACCAAGTGGTATAGCATCTAACTTCCTAAAGGAAAAGTTAAGAGAGTTGCAAGAAGAAATAGAGAGCAAAACTATAATAGTGGGTGATCTAAACCTTGCACTTTCAGAATTAAATAAATCAAACCACAAAACAAATAAGAAAGAAATTAAAGAGGTTAATAGAACATTAGAAAAACTAGGTATGATAAATCTTTGGAGAAAACTGAATGTTGATAGAAAGGAATATACTTTTTTCTCAGCAGTTCATGGAAGCTATACAAAAATTGACCATATATTGGGAAATAAAGATCTCAAAATTAAATGCAGGAAGGCAGAAATAGTAAATGCCTTCTTCTCAGATCACAATGAAATAAAAACAAAATTCAATAAGAAGTTATGGGTAAATAGACCAAAAAGTAATTGGAAAATAATAATCTCATCTTAAAGTATGACTGAGTGAAACAGCACATAATAGAAAGAAGTAATAATTTCACCCAAGATAATGACAACTATGCAACAATGAGACATCATTTGTGGGATCATCATTTGCCAAAATTTGTGGGATGCAGGTAAAGTGGTAATAAGGGGAATTTTTTTTTTTTTTTTTTTTGAGGCTGGGGTTAAGTGACTTACTCAGGGTCATACAAGTTGGAAGTGTTAAGTGTCGGACACCAGATTTGAATTCGGTCATCCTGAATTCAATGCTGGTGCTTTATCCAATGCACCACCTAGCTGCCCCAATAAGGGGAAATTTTATATCTTTAGAGGCTTACTTGAATAAAGTAGAGAAAGAGAAGATTAATGAATTGGGCCTGCAACTTAAAAAGCTAGAGAAAGACCAAATTAAAAACCCCTAAACAAAAACTAAACTTGAAATTCTAAAATTAAAAGGAGAAATCAAAATATATATATATATATATTTTTTTTTTTTCTTCCCTTCGGAGGCTGGGGTTAAATGACTTGCCCAGGGTCACACAGCAAGTGTTAAGTGTCTGAGACCACATTTGAACTCGGGTCCTCCTGAATTCAAGGCTGGTGCTCTATCCACTGTACCACCTAGCTGCCCCAGAAATCAATAATATTGAAAGTAAAAAAAAAAAAAAAAAAAAAAACTATTGAATTAATAAATAAAATTAAGAGTTGGTCTTATGAAAAAGCCAATAAAATAGATCAACCTTTGGTAAAGCTGATCAGAAAAAGGAAAGAGGAAAATCAAATTGTTAGTCTTAAAAATGAAAAGGGGGATCTTTCCACCAATGAAGAAGAAATTAGAGAAATAATGAGTTACTTTGCCCAACTTTATGCTAATAAATTTTGATCACTTATGTGAAATGGATGACTACCTCCAAAAATATAGGCTTCCTAGATTAACAGAGGAGGAAGTAAACTGCTTAAATAGTCCCATTTCAGAAAGAAATACAACAAGCTATTAATCAACTCCCAAGAAAAAAATCCCCAGGACCAGATGGATTTGCATGTGAATTCTACCAAACATTTAAAGAACAATTAGCCCCGGTGTTATATAAACTATTTGAAAAAATTTGGCATGAAGGAGTCCTACCAAACTCCTTTTATGACACAGAAATGGTATTGATACCTATACCTTTCAAGTTGAAAACTGAGAAAGAAAACTATAGACCAATCTCCTTAATGAATATTGATGCTAAAATCTTAAATAAGATATTACCAAAAAGACTTCAGAAAATCATCCCCAGGATAATAGACTATGATCAAGTACTATTTATACCAGGAATGCAGGGTTGGTTTAATATTAGGAAAACTATTAGTATAATTGACCATATTAATAATCAAATTAATAAAGACCATATAATCATCTCAATAGATGAGAAAAAAACATTTGATAAATACAACATCCATTCCTACTAAAAACACTTGAGAGTATAGAAATAAATGGACTATTTCTTAAAATAGTCAGGAGCATATATTTAAAACTGTCAGTAAGCATACTTTGTAATGGAGATAAACTGGAACCTTTCCCAGTAAGATCAGGGGTGAAACAAGGTTGCCCACTATCACCATTGCTATTCAATATTATATTAGAAATGCTAGCCTCAGCAATAAGAGTTGAGAAAGAGATTACAGGAATAAGAGTTGGTAATGAGGAACTCAAACTGTCACTCTTTGCAGATGATATGATGATATACTTAGAGAACCCCAGATATTCTAATAAAAAGTTACTAGAAATAATTCACAACTTTAGCAAAGTTGCTGGATACAAAATTAATCTACATAAATCCTCAGCATTTTTATATGTCACCAACAAAATTCAACAGCAAGAGATACAAAGAGAAATTCCATTCCAAACAAATGTCGAGAGTATAAAATATTTGGGAATCCATCTACCAAAGAAAAGTCAGGAATTATATGAGCAAAATTACAAAACACTTGCCACAAAAATAAAGTCAGATTTAAATAATTGGAAAGACATTCAGAGTTCTTGGATAGGCTGAGCAAATATAATAAAGATGGCAATACTCCCCAAACTAATCTATTTATTTAGTGGTATACCAATCAGACTCCCAAGAAACTATTTTAATGACCTAGAAAAAATAACAACAGAATTCATATGGAACAACAAAAGGTGGAGAATTTCAAGGGAAGTAATGAAAAAAAAGTCAGATGGAAGTGGTCTAGCTATATCTGATCTAAAGCTATATTATAAAGCAGCAGTCACCAAAACCATTTGGTATTGGCTAAGAAATAGACTAGTCGATCAGTGGAACAGAGTAGGTACACAGTACAAAATAGGGTACAACTATAGCAATCTAGTGTTTGACAAACCCAAAGATACAAACATTTGGGATAAGAATTCATTATTTGAAAAAAACTGTTGGGAAAACTGGAAATTAGTATGCCAGAAATTAGATATGGACCCACTCTTAACACCATATACCAAGATAAGATCAAAATGGGTCCATGATTTAGGCATAAATTATGAGATCATTAATAGATTAGAGGAACAGAGAATAGTCTACCTCTCAGACCTATGGAGGAGGAAGGAATTTATGACCAGAGGAGAACTAGAGATCATTATTGATCACAAAATAGAAGATTTTGATTATATCAAACTAAAAAGTTTCTGTACAAACAAAACTAATGCAAACAAGATTAGAAGGGAAGTAACAAATTGGGTAAATATTTTTACAGTTAAAGGTTCTGATAAAGGCCTCATTTCCAAAGTATATAGAGAACTGACCCTAATTCATAAGAAATCAAACCATTCTCCAATTGATAAATGGTCAAAGGATATGAACAATTTTCAGATGATGAAATTGAAAAATATATCCACTCATATGAAAGAGTATTCCAAATCTTTATTGATCACAGAATTGCAAATTAAGAAAACTCTGAGGTACCACTACACACCTGTCAGATTGGCTAAGATGACAGGAAGAAATAATGATGAATGTTGGAGGGCATGTGGGAAAACTGAGACACTAATACATTGTTGGTGGAGTTATGAAAGAATTCTGCTATTCTGGAGAGCAATTTGGAAATATGCCCCAAAAGTTATTAAACTGTGCATACCCTTTGATACAGCAGTGCTACTACTGGGCTTATATCCCAAATAAATATCAAAGATTAGAAAAGGACCTATATATTCCAAAATGTTTGTGGCAGCTCTTTTTGTAGTGTCTAGAAACTGGAAAATGAATGAATGTCCATCAATTGGAGAAGGTTGGGTAAATTATGATATAATAATATTATGGAATATTATTGCTTTGTAAGAAATGACCATCAGGATGAATACAGAGAGGTTTGGAGAGACTTAAATGAAGTAATGCTGAGTCAAATGAGCAGAACCAGAAGATCACTATACAATTCAACAACAATACTGTATGAATATATATTCTGATGGAAGTGAATATCTTTACATAAAGAAGATCTAACTCACTTCCAGTTGATCAATGATGGACATAAACAGCTACACCTAGAGAAGGAGCACTGTTTGCACTACTGTCTTTCTACCCAGGTTACTTATACCTTCGGAATCCATTTCTCAACGTGCAACAAGAAAATTGGATTTACACACATATATTGTATCTAGTTTATACTGTAACACATTTAATATGTATAGGATTGCCTGTCATCTAGTGGATGGGGTAGAGGGAAGGAGGGGAAAATTTGGGTAAATGAATACAAGGGATAATGTTATAAAAAAAAATTACTCATGCGTATGTACTGTCAAAAAAATTTATAAATATAAAATTAATAAAACAAAAAGAAATGAAGTTCAAAAGGATGACATATAGAACGCTATCAAAAATAAGCAAACTAAATCAGTATTAGAGGAATAAGATGTACTTTTTGGTTTTGTTTTTAATATTAATTTAATATTTGATTTTGTCAAGTATTTGATTTTCCTGCATGTATGCATATGCATATGTAATTTTGAGTTCCAGATTTCCTCTCTTTTTTCCCTTTGCTTCCCTCTTAACTAAAAGGCTAGCAATTTGGTATAGGTTATACATATACATATATAGCCATGTAAAGTATATGTCCTTATTAGTCATAAAAGAAAACAAAAAAGGAAGAAAGAAACAAACATTTAAAAGTATTCTTCAATCAGCATTTAGACTTCCTCATTTTTTTCTCTAAAGATAGATCTTATTTTTCATCAAAGATCCTTTGGAATTGGTTTGCATATTTATATTGCTGAGAATAGCAAAGTAATTTACAGTTGATAAATGAAGAAATATAGATGTTACTGTGTATAATTTCTATGTTCTCCTGGTTCCATTTACTTACTTTATATCACTTCTTGTGAATCTTTCCAGAATTTTCTGAAATTACCCTTCTAATCTTTCATTGACATTGTTATTATTACAATTATATTCCTTAACAATCATGTACCAGAATTTAATTAGATTTTCCCCCAATTTACAATTCTTTTCCACCCTTAAAAAACTACTAAAATATTTTTAGACCTGTAGCACCTTTTTCTTTTTGTTTTTATTTCTTTGGGATTTAGAGTTAGTAGTGGTATTGGTGGATAACAAGGTATGCATTATTTTAGAGCACTTTGGACATCCTTACAAATTGTTCTCCAGAAAGGATATCAGTCCACAATTTCACTGACAACACATCTCCACCAACAGTCTCAGAAATGTGAGGGCATACCTCAGAATGTTTTAATTTGCCTTTCTCTAATTTATTGTGATTTGGATAATTTTACATAATTATAGATAAGTTTGATAATTTCATATGAAAACTGCCTGTTCATGTCTTTTGAAGATTTGTTATCTGGGATGTCTCTTGTTTTTGTAAATTTGACTAAGTATTCTATATAGTTTAGAAACTAGGTCATTATCAGAGAAGCTTGCTATAAAAATATAATTACCAGGGACAGTTAGGTGGTACAGTGGATAGAGCAACAATCCTGAAGTCAGGAACTGAGTTCAAATTTGACCTCAGACACTTAACTTCCTAGCTGAGTGACCCTGGGCAAGTCACTTAACTTCAATTGCCTCATAAAAAAATTATGTTATATTTACCCATTTTATAATCATTTTTTAATAATCTTATCTTCTTTCTACTTCCATCATGTCTATCCTCAAAAAAAAATTTTTTTTTGTTTTGTTTTGTTTTGTTTTTTTCTGGGCAGAGCCAAGATGGCAGATAGGAGACACATCTTTATTTGACTTCTCCCTGATATCCCTCAAATCAACACCAAATCAAGCCTCTGACCTGGTTGTGGAGTGACAGAATCCACACATATTTGAAGTGTAACAAATTTCCAGTGCAAGATATTTTGGCAGAACTTCAGAAAAGGTCTCTTTCAATCAGGCACAAGGGAGGGACTAAGCACAGTGGGAACCCAGGGTGATGTGGCATCCAGTGAACTGGGATGAAAATAATTGGAGGAATTTACAGAAGTATGTGCTATTCTGAACTGGTTGCAAGCCAGTAGATCAGTAGATTAGCTGCAAGACATCCAATACAATTTCAAAAGACAAATAATGAGTTCCTAAATCCCAGAATAAGGTGGGATCTGGCCACACCCACCCAGCACCAGAAGTTAGTCAGCACTAACCCAGATAATTCTACATGCAACCACTGTTGTCTACTGAGGAAGCTTGGACAATCTTCCCATTCCCTAAAATAAGGAACTCAACTGTAATGTTCTCTGCTTTGGTTTTCTTGGGGTCTCTGGAAGCAGCCTTTGTTTCACCACCAGAGTAGCCAGGGGTTAAAATCCAAATCCTTTATTATCTCTTTCAAGTCTTATCTCCTTTCCTGAGGCCTGGTTAGCTTTCTTAAAAGCCTTCTGGAGTCTTGGTTTCAGTGTAGAAACTAAGGAGGATAAACTGTCACTAGGAGCCTGACCAAAAGTTGAATTGAATTTCTCTCTCCTGCTCTTTGAGAACTTAAGCTCCTGCCTCCAGTTCTCTTGTCTTCTCTGACTCTGAATGAATTTAGCTGAAGCTCCTAGCTTACATGTTCTACACTGAATATAAATCTATTATATCACTAGGAAACCATTATTTGTTGTAAGATTAAATCAATCATAGTGAACATAGAGAACTATTAAGCACCATGCTAGAGTAAAGATAACAATTATCTCATCAATTCTACTTAGATAATACCTTGTTTCAAGTTGTGGCCCATAACACTCAACCTTTTAAGAAACTGAGTCACAAAGCAAAAGACCATAGGTAGTTTTTATGGAGAAAGAGAAAAAACAATTTCAAACCCTAAGGACACTAAAAGCTGATAGTCTCCAGATGAAGTCACAAAAAAGTGATATGAATTGGTTTCCCTCTCATAAGGCTCTCTTGGAAGAATTAAAAACCAACCTTAAAACAGAGTTAGAAGAAAATAGGGAAGTAAATTAAAACTTTGCAAGAGGATTTGGAAAAAAACACACAGAAATTATGTGAAAAAAACTCCTTAAAAATATACTGAGTGAAATGGAAAAGCAAATAACTTCATACAAAGTAGATGAAGGAATAGTAAAGGCATATAACTACATATATATATATATATATATATATATATATATATATATATATATTTGACAAAATGAAAAAAGAAAACAACTCTTTGAAAAATAGAATTTGTGAAATGGAAAAAAAACAACCCATTGAACAAAACACCTCATTTAAAAATTCAATTGGCCAAATACAAAAGGAGCCAAAAAAGGTAACTAAAGAAAATCACTTCCTGAAAGAGACCCCAAAATGAAACCCCAAGGAATATTGTAGCTAAATTTCAGAAGTATTGGAGCAAGGAAAAAATATTGCAAGCAACCAGAAAGAAAAAAATTCAAATATTGAGGAGCCACAATAGGATTACCCATCACCTAGCACCTTCCAATTTAAAGGATTGAAGGGCCTGGAAACTGATATTTGAAAACAAAGTAACTTGGATTGCAGCCAAGAATCAATATCCAGCAAAATTGAGCATTATCTTTCAGGGAAGAGGATGGACATTCAATGATAAAGGTGAATTTCACTTATTTCTGATGAAAAGATCAGAGATGAACAACAACAACAAAAAATTGATCTCCAAATACAGAAATCAAGAGAAGCATAAAAAAGTAAAAAAGGAAAGAATTCAAGAACTATATATGTGTTATGGGTATACTTAGAGTGTGCATTTATAATTGGATTTTATTGTGATAATATAAAAAATAAACTAGAGGTAGAAAAGTGATTGTACTGGGGAAAAAAAGGAAAATGGAAGTAAAATAAGGGAAATTACATCTCATGAAGAGGGAAAGGATGCCTACTATAATTGATGGAAAGAAGGGAAGGGGATAAACACTATGTGAATCTTACTCTCATCAGATTTGGCTCAAAAAGAGAATATCAGATGTATCTGGCTTCATGAGAAACTTGTCTCACCCTATATGGAAGTGGTAGAGGAAAGAAGAAAGAGCAACTAATAGAAAGGAAAAAAGAAGTAGTAGGGGAAAAGTATTAGAAAGGACTAGCTTTAAAGGGGGAAGGCTGTTTGAGGGAGGTAGTGGTGAGAAGCAAAATACTGGGAGGAAGGAAAGGAAGAAAGGAAAGAGAAATTATGTGGGAAAAACTTCTTAAAAATATACTGAGTGAAATGGAAAAGCAAATAACTTCTTACAAAGTAGATGAAGGAATAGTAAAAGCATATAACTACATATATATATATATATATATATATATATATATATATATATATATATATATATATATATATATATTTGACAAAATGAAAAAAAGAAAACAACTCTTTGAAAAATAGAATTTGTGAAATGGAAAAAAAAACCCATTGAACAAAACACCTCATTTAAAAATTTAATTGGCCAAATACAAAAGGAGCCAAAAAAGGTAACTAAAGAAAAAAGAGAAAAGGAAAGAGAACTTAGGATAAATAAAATGGTAGAAAAAAACATTATTAGTCATTTTAACTATGAATGTGACTGGGATGAACTCTTCCACAAAACAAAAGTGGATAGCAGACTGGATTAAAAGCCAGCATTGTACAATATGTCATCTACAAGAAACACATATAAAGCATAATTGACTATATCAATAACCAGACTAACAAAAATGATATGGTTATTTTACTAGATGAAGAAAAAGCAAAATCCAACACCCATTTCTATTAAAAACACTAGAGAATATAGGAATAAATGGACTTTTTCCTTAAAATGACCAATAGCATCTATTTAAAATCATCAGCAAACATCAAATATAATGGGGATAAACTAGAACCATCCCCAATTAGATCAGGGATGAAACAAGTTTGCCCTCTATCACTATTACTATTCAATATCATTTTAGAAATGCTAGCTTTGGCAATAAGAGAAGAATAAGAGATTAAAGAAATTAAAATATGTGAGGAGGAAAACAAATAATCACTCTTTGCAGATAAGGTATACTTATAGAATCTTAGAGAATCAACTAAAAATTTATTAGAAACAATTCACAACTTTAGCAAAGTTGCTAAATACAAAATAAATCTATATAAATCATCAACATTTTTATATATTACCAACAAAGTACAATAGCAAACAGAAATTCAATTTAAAATAACCATAGACAATATAAAATATTTGGTAGTTCACCTCACAAGGCAAAGTCAGAAACTATATGAACACAATTACAAAACACTTTCCACACAAATAAAATCAGCTCTAAATAATCATAAAAAAATCAATGGGTAGGCAAACTAATATGATAAAAATAATACCACCTAAATTAGTCTACTTATTCAGTGCCATGTGAATAACACTCCCAAATATTATTTTATAGAGCATGAAAAAATAATTATAAAGTTCATTTGGAAGAACAAAAGATCAAGGGTTTCAAGGGAATTAATGAAAAAATGCAAATTAAGGTGGGGAAGCTGTACCATAATTTTGATTATATTAAGTTAAAAGTTTTTTGTATAAGCAAAACCAACTCAGGCAACATTAGAAGGGAATAATAAACTGAGAAAAAAATTTTTACATTCAAAGGTTTTGATAAAGGCCTCATTTCTAAAATATATAGAAAATTGATTCAAAATTGTAAGAATTTAAGCCATTCTCCAAATAAAAAATGGTCAAAGGATATGAAAAGACAATTGAAACCATTTCTAATCCTTTGAAAAGATGCTGTAAATCACTGTTGATCAGAGATATGGAAGCTAAGACAACTCTGAGCTACTACTACACACCTCTCAGATTGGCTAAGCTGATAGGAAAAGATAAAGATGAATGTTTGAGGGAATGTGGGAAAACTGGAACTCTTAATACATTGCTGATGTAGTTGTGAACTGATTCAACCATTCTGGAGAGCAATTTGGAAATATGCCCAAAGGGCTATTAAACTGTTCATACCATTTGATCTAGCAGTGTCTCTACTGACCTTTTATCCCAAAGAGATCATAAAGAAAGGGAATGAACCCACATGTCAATATTATTTGTTGTAGCTCTTTTTGTATTGGCAAGAAATTGGAAAAGGACTGGATGCCCATCATTTGAAGATTGGCTGAATAACTTACAGTATATGAACTTTGTGGAATATTATTGTCCTATAAGAACTGATCAGCAGGATGATTTCAGAGAGACTTGGAGAGACTTACATGAACTGGTGCTAAGTGAAATGAGCAGAACCAGTTGATCATTGTACATGGCAACAACAAGATTATACCATGATCCATTCTGATGGATGTGACTCTTTCCAACAATGAGATGATTGAGATCAGTTCCAATGATCTCATGATGAAGAGAGCCATCTACACCCAGAGAGAAGACTGTGGGAACTGAATGTGGATCACAATATAGAATTCTCACTCTTTTTGTTGTTGTTTGTTTGCATTTTGTTTTCTTTTTCATTTTTTTTCCTATTTGATCTGATTTTTCTTTGCAGCATGATATTTATTGAGATATGTATATAACAATTGCACATGTTTATCATATAATGCATTACTTGCCATGGATGGGAGAGCATTCAGAAAGTCAGGGGAATAAACTTGGAACACAAGATTTTGCAAGAGTGAAAGCTGAGAATTACTTAAGTATATGTTTTGAAAATAAAAAAGCTTTAATAATTAACAAAAAATAAGGTTTTCCTCTTTCAGTACAGTGAGAATGAGGTTTTCAGGTTTTTCTTTGACCTCATTACATTTGTCATGGTGGCAGCATCATACTGGAAATAAGCTGAAAAATGCTTAAATAACACAAAATAATCTGATTATATAGGGCATTCTGGTAACAGGGAAGAAGAAGGCACAATCTCAGAAGATGATGATTTTGAAATATCTACAAGCAAACCTTCAATGAAAACAAATTATGCAAACATAAAAATATTCATTAAGAGATTTTAAAAAGCATCTCCAAAATTAAAAAAAAATCATTCTGCTGTAAATCCACATATATCATCAGCATTTTTATATATTACCCACAAAGTCCAGCAACAAGAGATAGAAAGGAAAATTCCTGTTAAAATAATTATAGGCAATATAAAATATTTGGGTGTCTACATGCCAAGACAAAGTCAGGAACTATATGAACACACACTTTTCATGATGAAAGATCTAAATAATTGGGAAAATATAATTTGCTCATGAGTAAACTGAATTAGTATTATAAAAATGACAATTCTACCTAAATTAACTTACTTATTCAGTTACTATCCCAATCAAACTACCAAAAAAATCACCTGGAAAAACAAAAGGTCAAGAATATCAAGGAAATTAATAGAAAAATGCAAAAATAGTTTAGTCATGTCAGATTTTAAAACTATACTACAAAGTGGCAGCCATCAAAAACATTTTGTACTGACTAAGAAATAGAGGGACACATTAGTGGAATAGGTGTGCTAGGTATGTAAGAAACAGTAGTCAGTGATTATAGAAAGCTACTACTTGATAAAGCCAAGAACTCTGGCTGCTGGAATAAAAAAAAAAAATCACTATTTGACAAAAACTTTTGGGAAAACTGGGAAATAGTAGGCAAATAGAGAGGTTAACCAATGTAACACTTTATGTAAAGATAAAGTTGAAATGAGTTAATCATTTAGACATAAAGGATGATACTATAAGCAAATTAGGAGAACAAAGATTAATTCACCTGCCAGATCTTTGGAGAAGGGAGGGATTTATAACCCAACAGGAAATAGAGAACATTATGAAATACAAAATGGATAATTTTGATTGTATTAAATTTGAAAGTTTTTGCATAAACCAAACCAATGCAACCAAGAATAGAAGGAAAGTAGTAGTGTTTCCGAAAATATTGCATTTCTAAAATATATAAAGAATTGAATCAAATTTATAAAAAAAATTCAACTCTTTCTCCAATTGATCAATGTTATATATAATAATAAGGATATAATCAGTTTTCAAATGAAGAAATTAAAATTATCTATCATTAAATGAAAAAAAAATTCTAAGGCACTATTGATTTGAGAAATGCAAATTAAAACAATTCTGAGGTACCACTTACCTGTGAAGTACAATATAATTTTACCTATTATATTGGGTAAGATGACATAAAAATAAAATGATAAATGTTGAAGGGGATGTGAAAAAAATTAGACACCATTGGAGTTGTGAATTTATAGAACAATTCTGGAAAGCAATTTGGAATTAAGCCCCAAAGGCTATAAAGCTATGCATATTTTTTGATCCAGCAATGCTGTTGGAAATCAAGGAAATGTTTATCAATTGGGGAATGGCTGAAAAAGTTGTAGTATATGAAAGTAATGGAATACTAATGTTCTATAAAAAATGAGCAACTAGTAGATTTCAGAAAAAACCTCATCAGAATTATATGAAATAATTCTGAATGAAGTGAACAGAACCAGGAGAACACTGTAAAATGTAATATCAACATCATGATGATCAAGTATGATTAAATAATTTTCTCAGCAATACAATGATCCAACACAATTCCAAAGGACTTATGATGGAAAATGCCTTCTACAGCCAAAGAAGGAACTATATAGTCTCAATGCATATCAAAGCATACTATTTTCATCTTTTTTCTTATGTTTTTTTTTTCCTTTTGTTTTTATATTTCTTTCATAATATGCCTAATATGTGGAAATATGTTTAACATCATTGTATACAGATAACCTCAATTAGATTCCTTGCTGCCTTTGGGAGGGGGAAAGAAGAGAAGATGCAGAAAAAAAATGAAACTCCAAATCTTTTAAAATGAACACTGAAAACTATATTTACACATAACTGAAATAAGTAAAATATTATTAAATACAAAAATAAATAAATGAATAAATAGATAAAATTTTTAAAAGCATGATGAAAAGGTTTAAAAAAACAAAGAACATTAACATGAATTCATATAAAATGAAATGAATAGAAATATGGAAAATTATAAAATAACACCAGTATTGTAAAAATAATTTATTGATTTGGTAACTGGTCAACAAAATGATTCACCATGATTGCAGATCTTGTTAAAAAAATAAAATCCACCTCTTGATAAAATTTATGGATTCAGAATACACACAAGCACATATTTTTCACTTGCTTTCTTTGTTTCATTCCTCCTACACTCCTAAAAATGGCTAATGAATTTTTTTTTTCCCCCATGACTTCATCTTTGTAATGGGTTTTATATTTCTTCCATCTCTAGTGCAGGGTTAGGAGAGGGAATCTGGAACTAAAAATAGAAGAAAACTGAATATTTGTTTTTCCTAAAAAGGTTTTCATTGTCCATCATATTTTGGTTTTGTGGCATAGTGCCCTCAGGTGAGTAGTACAATGGTTAATGTTCCAGGCCTTGAGTCAGGAACACCTGAGTTGAAATCTGGCCTCAGAGATTTATAGCTGTGTGACCCTGGTTAAGTCATTTATCACTGTTTGTCTCAGTTTTTTAATCTGAATAAGCTGAAGAAAGAAATGCCAAACCTCTCCAATATTTTTACGAGAAAATTCCAAATGGAGTCACAAAGTATCAATCATGATTGAAATGATTGACAACATTAACATAGTGTTTTCAGGCCCTTAGAGATTTTGTACAAAAAAAATAAATAAATAAATACTTGAAGCTAAAGAAATAGTGGAACATCCCTTTCTCTAGGCAGAAAATTATGCTGGAGATTTCACAAAACTAAATACAATTCCATCTTTCCTCTGTGATAGGTTTGTTATTAGATTTGTACATTCATATTCCATTCACCCTTCCATATTTGTGATACTGTGTGCCGTATTCTTCTAGGCTATTTCCTTTCTTTCTTCCTTCCTTGAGTTTCACTCCAGTGCTATTTACTATTTTTCCAGATTGTGCAGGTATGTTAATGCTAACTCATATATATAGACCTGGAGAATCAGTTGTCAAAATTTCAATATGAGAATTTATATTTCACAAATATACAAAGGAGACAAATCAGGGCTCAGTTTATTCTTTTGTTGTCTACCAGATTTGACTTTCAGGTTGTAGTTTCCCAATCTCTGGTCTAGACTTGAGAAAGTAATGGAGAAAATGCTAATAATATAAATTAAGCTTCAATGTGTCTCTTGCCTTTTGAGATTGTTAGATATTCAATATTTGTCTATATATAAGTACATATTTTTCCACTTTTTTTGGCCTTTCAGATATAAGAATAGTATCTTTTTTATGCATTGTTACTTTATTTTTCTTCACTTTCCTTCTAAAAAAAAAAAAAAAAAAGTTCTTCCTTTTCCCTCAGATCTTTTTTATTTGTTTGTGTGGGTAATTGGGATTAAATGACTTGTCCAATGACTTAATTACAGTTAGTAAGTGTTAAATAACTGAGGTCCGATTTGAACTCAGGTCCTCCCAAGTCCAGGCCCAGTGCTCTATTCACTCACTGCACCATCCAGTGTAGTGAAATCTGAAATTTTCCTAAATTTCCTGAAAATCTTCCTTTTCCTAAAATAGTGTGATGTAAGCAAAAACCTTACTTCATGTTCAAAATGACCTAGGTTCATGACCCTTAGAAATTTACTATTCATATGACAATAAAATTCATTCAATCTGTTATTTCACCAATAAAATATGCAGGAATATATGTTGTTGTTGTTGCTGTTTTTTTTTTTTTTTTTCCCCCACCATTAATATAGAGATCTTCTACACAGTGACTACCCCATACTGACTTAATTACAAGCTTGATTTTTTTCTTGTTTTTATTTTAATAATTATATTCTTCATTAAAGTGTCATGACTCTTATGATTCATATTCCACAAGACAGACTTAATATAAATAAGGTAAGAATTACTATCATGTATTATGATGTTCTTTTATATTTATTACCTGTATTGTTTGCATTTATCTATTGACATATTATTCCATGAGTTTTATTACAGTTTCTCTTCCTAAACATTACCTCCTTTGAATTACTCATGCTTTCCACTGATATTCTTTTTCTGTAGTGTGTTTTACTCTGTATATTATCTAACTTGGCAAATCTGTGCAGTAACTTTTCTCCTCCCTGTTCCATTTTCAGTTTAAAGCTCTTAATTTCAAAAATGGGGTGCAAGCATGCTTTCAGTATCCTTGTCTTTCCTTATAATAGAGCCCTTCTCATACTTGAAAAGAAAGTTTAAAAACAAACTCAGCTTTATCTGGAGACAAAATGGGTGGGCAGAGTTGAGAATTTTAAATTACCTGCTGATGAGAAAATCCCTTTGTGTATAATGCTAAACTTTTGCTTGCTAATTCAAAGGGTTTCTGGTTAATGTATGATTCTGAATCTTCTTTAATTTAATGTTTAGTGCATTAGCAAAACCCAGGAGCACAGCTAGAATGCTTTTCCTTTATAAAATTAAGATTGGATACTGAAGTACTTGATATAGAACTTATACGCATTCAAGCAATGATGAGTGCTTTATAGATAAGCATGGGTTTTGTAGATTTAACTTATGATGACCTAGATGTAGTAAGTGTAAGCAGCTATGAATTCCTTATTTTATTAATAGGGGGTCACCATGGAAAAGTGGCTAAGATTTTGTTTAGGATGTTTCTTAACCTTTTAAAAAATCCTCTATATTTCAATTACTTATCTAATGTAGGTTTTACTTTTCCTTTATCTTGATTTCTTCTTTATACATCAAGATACAATTTCAAAGTATGGTACCAAGAATTGTAACATAATATTGTTGATATGGTTTGACTAGAAAACAATGTTGTAAGGTTATTACTTTTCTTTTTTTTTTCTCCTTTCAAATAACAAGAATTTTTTTTTTTTTTTTTTTTTTTTTTTATTCCTCTAAAGTTAAAAAATGAAAAGCATTTAGTCTAGGGGTACATACATGTTTTGTTACTATTTTTACATTTTTACATTGTTACATATTTACATGTATAAGCATAATAAACATTATTACTCAATTTCCATATAATGATTTCCTTTGTAATTGAATGTATTCTATTTTATACATTTAAAACCTTCTAAAAAGGAGTTCCATAGACTTTGCTAGATTATGAAAGGTGTCCATACAAAAGGATATGAAAGAACTGACTGTGTTAGATGAAGTGATAGACCTGGTGAAGTAGGTGGTGTTGTTGGTTGGCCTTCATTTTTAAAAAGGGATAATCACATCATTTGATGATGTTTTTAGTGAAGGAGAATCATATAGTCATTGTCTTCACTCTTTCTTTCAGTCACAGAAGCCTTGTGGCAAGATAAAGATCAAGAAGACCCCCAGCATGCAGAATGTCTTTAAACTCTAACCAAGCTCCAAACACTCCAAAGAACCTGCTCCAATTATCCTCATGGATTTTGAAATCAATTGTTTTTATCTACGCATATGAATGCGTCTACTGGTTTCCCTCAACCTGCTTTAGCCTATCTGCTGAGTCAGTTTCCTCAGTAAGACCAATGCACATGGTACAGTTTCTTAGAGTCACAGGTGAATATTGAGTTTCAGGTAGACACCAAAAGTGGATGAGCAGCCCTGAAAAGAGCTTAAAAAGTCCTCCTTCCAGAGGTGTTTTCTTCCTATATACCCTAAAAAATCTCATGGTAAGGTGGGTAAGTTTAGCATGGAATATTAAAAGACCATTAGATAATTATAATTTTTGGTTGTATTTGAGAAGAATCAAGGATTAAAGCAACAACAACAGCATGTGATTCTCAATATAAAGTCTGGAATATTTCTAATTAAATCAGAAGCAATTATGTCCAATGAATTCCTCTGATGAATGATCTTGTGTGGCCTAAGGAATATACTGAACCATCAAGTGTGAGAAGGGAAAACAAACACTCATATATACAATATTCACCTTCTGTGAATGACTATAAATGTGTGAATACATATGTCTACACATATACAGGTATTTGTATGTAAAAAGTATACACACACACACACACACACACACACACATAGAGACAGAGAGAGACAGACACAGAAAGAGAGAGAATCCGTGTTAACAGGAATAAAATTTCAAGATTTTTCATCTCACAAACAAAAATAGGATTACAGAAGTTTAGTGTGACAGAGATAAACCTTATCATGTTGCCCCAATTATTTTTTTCTCTCAAAAATGAATCTCCCAATTGCTAGTTTTTTTTATTACATATTATATATATATATATATTTACAAATTTGTGTATAATATCATTCAATTTATGATTTTTAAAATTAATGTGATTAAATGGAGAATTATTAGGTTTGAAATTAAAAAAAAAAACTGATCATTTCTTCTGGTTTTGGCTTGGCAGTTATGCATCCTTCTACTATTCATACAGACTGCTAGGTGGTAGAATGGAAAACACAAGACCTGGCATCAGGAAGACCTGAACTGAAACCTGAGATACTTACTAGTTATGTAAACTTGGGCAAATCACTTAGGTTCTATCTTAGTCCTCAAACATAAAATGGAGATAATAATAGCATGCATCAAAAAGTTTTGTTGCAAGGCTCAAAAGAGATAATTGTAAAGCAATTATTATGTGCCTGACCTATAGGAGTCAACATATCATTATGGATAATGATTTGATCTCTTTTTCTTACTGCGTTTTTTTGTGCCTTTTTATTGGGATTTGTAGGATCATAAAGCTGTAAGTTTTATTTATAATATTACCATGTGAAATTATTTTATTTTTGAAATTTATTTTTGAAAAATAAGTTATACCTCTATCATGAATCATTAAAACAACGTTAACCATTCCAGGGATGGGGAGAAGTTTCGGGGAAGAGAATATTTCAGATTCAGTCTTGCCTATGATGCATTCTCACCCTACTTTTCATCTGGTAGAATGGCTTGAAATATCTGAAGACTTTTAAGAGTTTTAAATTTTTTATCTTATAACAGTATCCTGTGGTGTCTCCAGGTCAGGTGATAGATGTTTATGAAATAGGAGGCTAATATAAATAAGGATTGGAGTAACATATCAATAAGGAGCTTGCGAAAGAAACTTTACTATGCTTAGAGGGAATTCCTTGAGTATCTTAAAAATGGAAGATGACTTTCATCAGCCAAAAATTATGAGCTATTTATGTTTTGCTTGTGCTCTCTCTGTATTTTCCCTTTGCATATTTTTAAGGACAATATGTCACAGACTTTTAAAGGTAGAAGTTTGTGTGTGTGTGTGTGTGTGTGTGTGTGTGTGTGTGTGTGTGTATGTCTTAACATTCCTTAATGTATCACTTTAGTAAACATCTGCTTCTAAAAACACAGAAAACTGAATGACTAAGCAATTCATAATTTATTATTTTGGGTGGAAAACAGATGGCTGTGGGCTTCAGCAAAATGAGTTACATAATTATCTTCAACCCCTTAGGAGTATCCTTACAACATTAAAAGTTACACACAGTCAAACAATAGGGTCTTAAGTGAGAATATGATTTGGAAAAAAGTAATTTTGAGTTCACATGGTCTACATAGGAGTCAAAAATGCATGATAACATGTCAGACAATATTTGCTATGAGTGGTTCTCCTGCATCACTCTATCTTACCCATAATGAGGTCCATCCCAATTCCCAATAATTGTAAACAATATAAATTAGGGACTTAATAGATCAGAGGAGCAGCTAAAAACCTCCATGTGATTATTTTTAACCACAAATCCTGGATGTTGCATCAAGCCTGCAATTTGCTTGGAAAATTGTTATATAGTCTCTTTGAAACTAGAGGCTATATTTTTTACCTTCTACTGAGTGACCTTGGTTTTTTTTTTTTTTTTTTTTTTTTTTTTTTTGGTTTGTTTTTGTTTTTGTTTTTCTATTCTTCACACCCTTTATTTTATAAATTTGTTTGTTTATTTGTTTTTGTTTTCTTTTTCTTTCTTTCTTTCTTTTTTTTTTTTTTTTGGAGGCTGGGGTTAAGTGACTTGCCCAGGGTCACACAGCTAGGAAGTGTTAAGTGTCTGAGACCAGATTTGAACTCTGGTCCTCCTGTGCCACCTAGCTGCCCCCTGTTTTTGTTTTCTTGTTCTCATCTAATTAAATATTTAATATGCTCACTATCCTTGAGATATTTTATCCTTATAGATCTATATATATAATTAGTAGAAGATTCAATAAAGTCCAGTAAAGTGTTTTAGTTTTTATATCATTTTATATTTTAATTTTATTAATTTATTACTAATAATATTGATTATCCTATCTTATTTTGTATTGCTAGGCTGAACTATTGAGTCTCAGTGGACCTCCTTCAGGAAATCCTAAAGTGTTCTATAATCTTATATCATTGACAAAATGGTGTCTTAAAGTACAAATATATGGATAATCTCTCAATTTATAGAGGAACTCATATCTATTTGGACTTGCTAAGATATCCTCTGTGAAAGTGGCAAACTCCAAGGATGATAATTCCTTGCTTTTCTGTATTGTTGTTCTTGTTTCTTTTTTTTTGGCCCATATTAATGAAAATTAATTAAATTTAATTTATTAAGTAATTAAATCAACAACTAAAATGTTTATTAATTGCATTAAATTTTATTTTTAACAATGAAAAACAATTAAAATTAAATTGAAATTAAAAAGATTTCCTAATATTGTAAGAAGGGAATAACATTAAATATCTAATATCAAAAATGAAAAGAGTGAATTCATCATCAATGAAGAAAAAAACTAAAGTTATCTTTAGGAAATATTTTGCCCAAATACATGCTAACAAATGCTACAATCTGAGCAAAATTGATGAATATTTGAAAAAATATAAATTATCTAGTTTAACAGATTAGGAAATAGGAAATCTGAATTATCCCATTTTAGAAAAAAGAAATTGAACAAACCATTAACAATTCCTTAGGAAAAAATCTTTAAGATCAGATGTGTTCACAAGTGAATTATATCAAATATCTAAAGTACAATTAATTCTAATACTATATAAATTATTTAGAAAAAAAAAAGGGTGAAAAAGAAACTCTACCAGATTCCTTTTATGACACAAATATCATGCTGATACTTAACTAGGAAAAGCAAAATCAGAGTAAAAAAAAGTTATGGACCAATTTCCCTAATAAACATTGTTGCAAAAATTTTGAACAAAATATCATCAAGGTGATTAAAGCAATATATCTCAAGGATTATTTATTATGATCAGTTGGAATTTATACCAGGAATGCAGATTTGGTTCAATATTAGAAAAAACATCAACATAACTGAGCATATGAATAAGAAAACCAACAGAAATCATATGATTTTCTCAATAGATGCTGAAAAGGCTGTTGACAAAATAAAACACCTCTTCCAAGTAAAAACACTGAGAGAGCATAGGAATAAAGGGAACTTGTCTTAAAATGATAAAGTGTCTATCTAAAACCAATAACAAAGATTATTTGTAATAGGAATAAACTAGGAACCTTTCCAATAAGGTCAGTGGTGAACCAAGATGTCCATAAATCACCACTAATTATTCAATATATTATTAGAATCATACTTTACTAATAAAAGAAAAGAAATTGAAGGAAATAGAATAAGTAATGAGGAAGCAAAATTATCACTCTTTGCAGATGATATGATGGTACACTTAGGAAATCCTAGAGAATCAACTAAAAATCAACTTCAAATCATTAAGAACTCTAGCAAGGTTGTAAGATATAGCATAAAATCACATAAATCATCAGCATTTCTATATATGACTATCAAAGCTCAGCAGAAAGAAATAGAAAATCAATTTAAGATAATGACAAACAACATAAAATATTTGGTATTCTACCTGCCAAGACAAATGCAAGAACTATATGACACTTATATAACACTTTTTACAGAAATAAAGTCAGATCTAAACAACTGGAAATATGTTAATTGCTCATGGGTAAGGTGAGTCAATGAATTAAAAAATGATAATTTTTTTCTAAACTAATTTATATATTCAGTGTCATACCAATCAAATGACCAAAAAGCTATCTTATAGAGATGGAAACAAAGAAAAATATCATCTGGAAGAACAATAAGTCAAAAATATCAATGAAATTAATGGGTAAAAAATTATAAAGGAAAGTGATCTGACAACATCACATCTCAAGCTATATTATAAAGCAGTAATTATCAAAACTATGTGGTAATGGTTAAGAAAGAGAAAGGTGGATCAGTATAATAGATTAGGTACATAAGTGCAAGAGTTAAAAAACCTTTAGGAGCAAGGAATGCAGCTCAAGGCAGGTGAGAGGACCTGAGGGATAAGAGGTACTGAGGTACAGGCAAGTTATATGTGGAAGTACCAAATCTCCCTCCATAGTGCTCTCAAAGCCTAGCATGCCTCCCTCCCTCTTCTCGGGCCAATTCCATTATGCCAGGTTCCTAGAGGACCTCCCTTTCCACTGGATCCTCAAGGGAGTATAAATATATGCTATCTAAGAATAAAGTTCTCTTTTGCTTCCCCCCTACCTCCTGGTGGTCTGTCTTTATGTTAGCCGGGTTGGTGCTGGAAGACGTGCCAGTGTGGCCTAGCCACTATTGTCAGACAGGCATTAAGAGTAGCTTTAAGGGGAGCTACAAGGTTAGGGTAGCATTAAGAGATGCTACATATAAAACCCCATCAATGACAAAAGTAGCTTAATTGTCAATAAATCCAAAGACTCCAGGTTTGAAATAAAAACTATTTGACAAAAAACAATATGGTGGGAAAACTGAAAAATAATAAGTTGAAAAATAGCCTGAAAATTAGGTATAGATTAATATCTCACATTGTACACCAAAATAAAGTCTAAATTGGTGAATGACTTAGATGTAAAGAAGAATATTGTATTGCTTATTGTAAACAAATTAAAAGAGCAAGGAATAGTTTACTTATAGTGACTTACCATAGTGACCGATGGAAAGAAAAAAATAGAAACTTCTTCACGCAAGAAATAGAGAGTATCATGAAATACAAAATGGATACTTTTGATTATACTAGATTAAAAAGCTAAGGTATGTTCAAAGAGAATGAAATAAAATAAAAATGGATAAATAGGTTGGAGCCAGACTGTGAAAATCTGTAGAACTAGGCTAGTGAATTTTTGTTTAATACTCCAAGTAATTTGGAAGCCATTAAAAGTTTAATCCCTCTCTTATTCATCTTTCCCTCCTTCCTTCCTTTCTTGCTTCCTTTCTTCCTTCCTTTATCTCTCCCATTTATTTCTCCCTCTCTTCCTTCCTCAATTTTTCTTTCCCTCTCTCTCTTTTCTTTCCCTTTTTCCCTTCCTGTTGATAGAATGATGCATTCACTACAATCATGAATGAATTCACTTTAAAGATGTAGTGTGCTATTACTTCTCATTTCTGTCTCTCTGTCTTCCTCTAATAGTTCTTCTTGTATTCCTGGCCCTTACCCCCTTTCTTCTTTATGCTCCTAATCTGCTCTGGGCTAAAAACCTGGAGAACTAGGCTTGTTAAAAACTGAATATTAAATAAGAATGAATAATACTGAAACAGCTCCAGGGAATAGCTTTGGTGCTGGTTTTGTGACCATAATTTCAGGTGCTAAAAGGTCTTTTTTAATGATATTGGATATTGTCCAGATCAGAGATTTGCACATATCTGACCTCTAGACAAATTGGATATTATTATGCTTTGCTTTGTGGAAGGACCAGAATTTAAGGATAAGAATCAAATTGTCCTGAAAAAAAGGGAAATTATAAATGCAAAATAATGGCATAGTTTTCACAATGAACATTTTTTTGAATGTTCATAGTAACTCAATTTCTAATGGAGTCAAGCATATATATTGTGACTAAAAAAGGGTAGAATGTAAGAAAGAACCTATTCTCTTGCTAATGAATGTATGACTCCCATTACTGTCAATGATGATTTTTATTCATTCTTGCTCAAGGAACAATCTTAATTTTACAAGTTTTTATTCTGTCTGACATGATTTGGGTTTGACACCAGCAACTTTATTGTTCTCTACTTTTTTGACAGCTACATCTTTTTACTTCTTTAATGGCCAGAAGTTATATTAGCATGACAGAATCATTTTTTATTATATTAAAATTTTCTTAAGGGTATTTTTCCCTCTCAAGTGTTATCGTAGTATGTCACTGACTTTGTTCTACTTTCCTTTTATTTAACAAAAAAAGAATATAAAGTATTATTATATTTCAAACCATAGCAGATAACTATAGAATGGCCTTTCCTCCCTAGAATAATAGCAAGCCAAAATGATTTAAAAAGTAGATCACTTTTTTAAACCCAAAAATTCCTGGTGAATTTATATATGAGATAACTTTCACTTAAATGTTAATTAACTATAAAAAGTCATTTATGAAAAAATTCATAGGGAAAATTATAATGTACTTTTGTCTCATTTTGGAGAAAAAAAAATTTGGGAGATCGGTGATCAAATATTGATACAGAACAAGTTGTTGGTCAAGATTTTATTTCATATATATAATTTTGCCATTTATTTCTACCATTGTTATTACTTCCTTATTTCACACTAAAAAAGTTGTTATCCAGACTTTGCTTAAATATATCCATCAAAGGATATATGGTGGCACAGATCTATGGGAAGGGCAGAAATTCTGCAATCCCTTTACTTATATAATGTTATTTTATAATGTAGGACAATGAATACTTCACTATGAACAAAATAAAGCCTTTTACTGATCTGCTAACTAGATTGGAAGTGATGTATTTATCTTTCAGAGAACGGAAAAAAAAAAAAAAAAAAAAAAAAAAAAAAAACATCCATCACTTCTGACTGTCCATTGTTCTTTAAATCTTCTCTATTTGTTGGGAGAAGGGATGTGTGATTGCTTATTTTCTTTAAGATCAAATATAAATTCAACTAATTAAACTCTTTCTTCCCTACCTTATGATTTTCTTGTTATAGGCTACCCTATACAAGAATACTGTAAGGGTGAGTGCCTCATTCTAATCTGCTGTGTTCAGATGTCAGACCAGTTTGCTACCATAGCTCAACCCTTGAGTAACTTTCCCTACTATTTTCCTAAATGTCTCACAAAATTAGTTAGCTAGTAGAAAAACTATATAGGAAGATTGACGAGTTATGGATAGCATCCCTACTTCTTTTTTATTGGCTAAGCAAGTCTCTTCTAGATTAACATTAGCTGTCAATCAGTCTGATATGAACTACACCTCTAAGCAGGCTACTCACATAGCAGGGAAAAGAGAATAAGTGGCAGAATCCAACTGGCAGTCTTAATAAGCATTGTTCCATTGATTCATGTAGAAAATCCAATTAGATTTGGCTGACCAGCACCTTCTTGACAATAGAATGAAATATGATGGGGAGCAGTTTGGTTGTTAAGATCCACCTTGACCAAAAGAATTGACTGGTTTATTGCTCTTACTGCTTGTAGTTGATTTCACATCAAACATACAATTTCACTAAAATTATTTAATTTCTCTCACTTCAAATGTAACACAAGAAACAATAGGAATATTTTTATTTTTGATTAAAAGTTTTTATTTTCAAAACATATGCATAGATAATTTTTCAACAATAACCCTTGCAAAACCTTGTGTTCCAATATTTCTTCCCATTCCCACACCCCGTCCCTTAGATGGTAAGTAAACTAATATATATTAGAAATGATCCAAATATATGCTGTATTGGATTTAGCATGGTACAGAACCATTACTAAATTACGCCACTTTTCTGAGACTCAGTTTTAATGTCTCTAAGATGGGGAAAACAGTGACCACTATTTTTAGTAAATTACTTTGTTGAAAGAATGATCTAAATAGAATCTCTAATAACTATAAAACTCAATCCTCACCATTTATCTAATTTTATTAATATAAAGAAATAATACATACACTAGATGTAAAAAAGCAAATTAATTACTTAATCACTGATGAAATTGTTATGATTGCTTAAATCAAAATTTTCAGAACAATTTTAGTCCATAAACCTTATTCTAAAGGAAAGGCATATCATTACTCAAATAACAATTCAGCATAGATAAGCAAGACTTTGAGAAAATACTAATGTCTTAATTTATTTTCAGAAAACAACACATTCTTGACCATGGAGAAGAATAAGACCCATCACTTTGCTACTTTCACTTACTACTTTGGAAAATATTTATTTTGATTTGATTTTGATTCCAATCTCTAAGTAAATTTGGATTGACATAATTTATCCATTTGTCTATATTATCTCTATGTGAATAAGTTTATTATTAAAATATATGATATCAATTATATTCATTATACCCTTCCTTAGTTTCCTTGTGCTATTTTTAACCTCTTATTTTATTCACTATTTAGCTTATTCTCAGGGCCCAAAGCATTTGGAATGCTATTTAATCCAGCCCCCATTATATTGGAATTTTTCAATTATTAAGAGTTTGACTTTCTTTTACTGATCTTTACTTTTCCTTTTTTTTTTTCCTGGTCCTTATTTCATTTTGCATAAGTTTAAGGAAAATTTATCTTGATTTTCTGAATTCTTCATAACATAACAAAATATTAATATATTCAAGTTTTATCAGGAATCACTACTGGGAAACATTAGGCATATTCAAGAGATCCAACCAATCCTGTTAATAATTGTTTAAAAATGTATTTGAAATCATTGAAATATATTTAGCTGCCCCAAATCAATAAGAAAATCACTAAAGAATTCAGGAAAAAGCAATTATAGGAAAAGGAGGCACAAAAGAAGTTGCTACAAGGTAATTTTAAAAGAAAAAATAGTTGGAAACCATCTCACCATGTGTAGCTTCTGTTAGTACTGTTTCTTTTATTTCCTCTCATAGTAGTTGTTCATCATCATTAAGATCCTCTATACATTTTTCTTCCCATGAATATATGTCAAATCTAGAATATTTCCATATTTATTTATAATTGTATTTTATGGCACAAAATAATCAAAAGGCTTACTCTTAAAATGAGATTGTATTCTGCCTAAAATTTAGAACCATAGATACTATCAGAAGTCAAGAAAGAATATCAGAGATCATGTAGACCAGAATGAAAACCTTTTTCTGCCAAGAGCAATTTTAATTTTCATAGCATCTGTGGGCTATACAAAATTATCATCTGAAAAAACTCAAGTAGAGGGAGGTCATTGTACCTGTTAGCTGTTAGCATATCATTGCCTACATTTTCTAATTTTTACCTTTACCAGAACAAATGACTTTGAGCCCCTTATATAGTTAGGCGATCAGTCATTCTCCACCCCTGATAATAGAACAACTTTCTTATTGGAAGTCCAGAATTTTAAAACTCAACCAAAAGTATATATGTAGCAACAAGAAGAATGGGATATAAAGACAGGTCCTCTAATTCAACATTGTTCTTTTTGATGTCTTTCAAAATTATCTTCAAATGAATTGATAACAGCATAATAGATTGAGCATCAAACTTGGTAACAAGTTTTGTATTCTGACTCAGATGTTAATAACTTATGCATTATAGGATGTGATACTTCAAGTACTCTGAACCTGAGTTTTCTTCCTTGTAAAATGGGGAATTTTATTACAAGGATGTTGGAAAACATTAGAGCAATATATACATTTCAGTTATTATAATTATTGGGACTAGCCCTGCTGGTTTGCAATAGATATGTAAATTTATGTCTAATTAACTTTCCTTGAGGAACACAACAAAACCAACCACCACAACAAAAACAACAAATGACTACTTTTCCATCCAGATTTTATTCTTGTATTTTGGAGGGTTTTTTTTTTCTCTGTTCATTATTGCAGAGATGGCACTCAAGGTTGTAACTTTTAAAAGACAAAGCTAAGCATTTTTGGATAACTAATTCTTTGCTAAATACTTGACCCCAAGATCTTGTTCTTAAGAATTCTGTCTATACATGATATTATATTTCAGAAAGTCAACCTAGAAATTAACAAAGTTATATCTAATATCATTTCTATATGCTTCATCAGGGATTTATATCCAGGAAAGAAATTACTAGGGATGAACAACTGATGAAGTGTCTACATCTACAAGGAATCCTATGGCATAAGAAGAATCATAGACATAATATATGAAAAAAATAACATTCTCCATAGAGAGGATATGACATCATTATAATCCTGAGCCTTATTCTAAAGATTATCTTTCAATATGTAAGATGAACACTAACAAGTTTTAAGTACTATTAGTTGCTTAATAAACATTTATTAAATTGATTAATTAAATTAAAATATTTCTATACATATATGTGTATATATATATATATATATATATATATATGTATATATATATATATATATATATATATATATATATATTTAATTCATCATTTTTTTATTTTTCTGGAAGTTTTTTTTTTTTTGGGGGGGGTGAGACAATTGGGGTTGACTTGCCTAGAATCATAAAGCTAGGGTTAATTGACTGAGACTATATGTGAATACAGATCCTCCTGACTCCATCTCAGGTCCTCTATCTACTATACCATCTAGCTGCCTCTAATTCAGCATTTCTTAAACACACATTTATTGCAAAGTACTTTGTTAAATACTGCGATTGTTGATCTAAACTATGTAGTAAACTATAAAATCTGTTAAATGTATTCTGTTATATATCTTTATATCAATATTATTCTGTTATATATCTCTATATCAATATTGATATAATTTCATTTTCACCTAGAAGTAATAATTTGAGCATAATGTTTAATGATTATTTTTATTTTTCATTATATTCAGGTATGGTGTTAATAAAGGACTCAGAAAAAAGCAACAACTATATAACATTAACATAAATTGTTATACAACAAAGGATCATGATGATAGAGCATCAAGTTTTTTCTTCCTTTTCTAATATATTTTTAATGATATGGTGGAGAAGAGGACAGGAGGAGTTGGAAAGGAAAAAGGAAATCAGTTTCAGCAACCTGAGAACAGGTTGAGCATAATTACCTCTGAATTATGTTAACTTATCATAGCTCACTAGAAGCTTAAAAAATATTTCCCCAAATCATCAGTGGTGGCCCCAATACTGGAGTGAAATTTGAACAGTTACAAAGTTATAGAACAGCAAAAGAAACAGTTTACCTGATGATTGTTATGGAAAGCAGTAGAAATACAAGTTTTAAAATTACATTTTTTTCAATCCTCAAAAATCTATTTTATTTACATCCCACTGGAATATCAGTGCAACAATAACAACAAAATAATCCTCTAAAAACATGCATAGTCAAGCAAAACAAAATTCCCAATTGGCCAGCTTCAAACAGTATAAATGTCTTACTCTTCCAAGTATTTAGCACATAGCTGTGGTTAATAAATGATTATTTATTGAAGGTAATTATCAGGAGGTAGGAAGCATGTTTTATCATTAATCAATTGGAATTGTGATTAGTTTGATTAAAATTTGTAAGACTTTCTAAGTTACCATGACATATCTTATGCTACAACAATGAAGACTGAAAATGGAGTTATAAAGGCTGGAGGAGAACAAAGAATTTCATTAGAATATGAATTCTTTGAGAGTAAGCACAATGAAAAAGAGATTAAAAAAAGCATAAGATAATTATACCATTGCATATCTGGGATACTCTATAGTTGGTGAGTCATATGAATCATCTAACATTGATCTATGTTTAACTTCTTTTATCTTATTATAGTGGAAGAAAATGATAAAAAAAATTTAATATATTAAGGTGTTTTAAAAGAACTCATACCTAACAAAAAGTTTTTAAGATATCTAAAAGAGGTGAAACTATTTTGTTTAAAAGGAAAGAATTGAGTTATCATATTTCTATAAAGAAGAAAATATGAATAAAAACATATGAGTATATATTAATTCCCATGGCTATATTTTAATAAATACAGCAAGGGTATACGAGGTGAAAATATGAAAAAAAGAATAAGCAGGTTTTCAAAGATGATTTTCTACACTCTGTTTTCATTTTTGCATAAAACAAATGACAGATAGACATAACACATGTCCTGAGTGTGACTATTTGTTAATAATTTTTTCTTTGATAATCTGTTTATTATTATTATAGATTTTTATTTACAAGATATATGTGGGGGTAATTTTACAATACTGACAATTGTCAAGGCTTTTGTTCAAATTTTTCCCCTCCTTCCCCTCATCCCCCTCCCCCAGTTGGCAGGTTGACCAATACATGTTACATATGTTAAAGTATAAATTAAATACAAATATGTATAAATGTCCAAACAGTTATTTTGATGTACAAAAAGAATCGGACTTTGAAATAGTGTACCATTAGCCTGTGAAGGAAATAAAAAATGCAGGCGGACAAAAATCAGGGTATTGGGAATTCTATGTAGTGATTCATAGTCATCTCCACCCACTGATCTCACTTCCCCTTCTTTGTCCACACCCACCCATTGAGCCCACAAAGAGCTGAAGAAGGTCATCCCCAAAGATATTAATAGAGAATTGTCCAATTGGCAATTAGCTTCACATGCTCCATTATCAAAGTGCATTTGCTCAATTCTAGCCCTTTACATCATGTAGTGGTTCATAGTCATCTCCCAGAGTTCTTTCACTGAGCATAACTAATTCAGTTCATTACTGCTCTATTGGAACTGATTTGGTTCATTTTGTTGTTGAAGATGGCACGTCCATCAGAATAGATCATCATATAGTATTGTTGTTGAAATATAAAACGATCTCCTGGTCCTGCTCATTTCACTCAGCATCAGTTCATATAAGTCTCTCCAGGCCTTTCTGAAATCATCCTGTTGGTCATTTCTTACAGAATAATAATATTCCATAATATTCATATACCACAATTTGTTCAGCCATTCTCCAATTTATGAGCATCCACTCAGTTTCCAGTTTCTGGCCACTACAAAGAGGGCTGCCACACACATTCTTGCACATACAGGTCCCTTTCCCTTCTTTAAGATCTCTTTGGGATATAAGCCCAGTAGTAACACTGTTGGCTCAAAGGATACGCACAGTTTGACAACTCTTTGAGCATAGTTCCAAATTACTCTCCAGAATGCCTGGATGTATTCACAATTCCACCAACAATGTATCAGTGTCCCAATTTTCCCACATCCCCTCCAACGTTCAGCATTACCTTTCCCTGTCATTCTAAGCCAATCTGACAGGTGTGTAGTGGTATCTCAGAGTTGTCTTAATTTGAATTTCTCTGAATAATAATGACTTAGATTATCTTTTCATATGGCTAGAAATAGTTTCAATTTCATTGTCTGAGAATTGTCTGTTCATATCCTTTGACCATTTATCATTTGGAGAATGGCTTGATTTCTTATAGATTAGAGTCAATTCTCTATATATTTTGGAAATGAGGCCTTTATCAGAACCTTTGATTATAAAAATGTTTTTCCAGTTCCCTTCTAATCTTATCTGCATTAGTTTTCTTTGTACAGAAACTTTTCAATTTGATATAATCAAAATTTTCTACTTTGTTATTTTTGTCCTTCCTCTTCCACAGGTCTGAGAGGTAAACTATCCTATGTTCCTCTAATTTATTTATAATCCTATTCTTTATTCCTAGATCATGAACCCATTTTGACCTTATCTTGGTATATGATGTTAAGTGTGGGTCAATGCCTAGTTTCTGCCATACTACTTTCCAATTTTCCCAGTAATGTTTGTCAAACAGTGAGTTCTTATCCCCAAAGCTGGGGTCCTTGGGTTTGTCAAACACTAGACTATTAAAGTTATTGACTGTTTTCTTCTTTGTTCCACTGATCAACTAGTCTATTTCTTAGCCAATACCAAATGGCTTTGGTAACTGCTGCTTTATAATATAATTTTAGATCTGGTACAGCTAGGCCACATTCATTTGATTTTTTTTTTTTTTTCATTAATTCCCTTGAAATCCTTGGCCTTTTGTTTTTCCATATGAACTTTGTTGTTATTTTTATTTCTAGGTCATTAAAATAGGTTTTTGGCTACTTTGGTACAATGCTAAATAACTAGATTAGTTTAGGTAGAATTGTCATTTTTATTATATTTGCTAGCCCTATCCAAGACCATTTAATATTTTTCCAATTGGTTAGATCAGACTTAATTTGTGTGGAAAGTGTTTTTTACTTTTGCTTATATATTTTCTGATTTTCCCTTGGCTGAGAAATTCCTAAATATGTTATGCTATTAGTAGTTACTTTAAATGGAATTTCTTTTTGTAACTCTAACTATTGGATTTTATTGGTGATATATAAGAATGCTGATGATTTATGTGGGTTTGTTTTGTATCCTGCAACTTTGCTAAAGGTGTGGATTATTTTCAATAGCTTTTTAGTAGAATCTCTGGGGTTCTCTAAATATACTATCATATCATCAGCAAAGTGTGATAATTTGATTTTCTCATTACCTACTCTAATTCCTTTCATCTCTTTCTCAGCTCTTATTGACAAAGCTAGCATTTGTAATACATTGTGGAATAATGATAGTGATAGTGGGCAACCTTGTTTCACTCCTGATCTTAATGGGAATAGTTGAAGTTAATCCCCATTACATATGATGCTTACTAATAGTTTTAAATAGATGCTACTTATTATTTTAAGGAAAAGTCCATTTATTCCTATACTCTCAAGTGTTTTTAATAGGAATTGATGTTGGATTAAAAATATATATATATACGCTTCACGAAATTGCGTGGTCATACTAGCACAGGGGCCATGCTAATCTTCTCAGTATTGTTCCAATTTTAGTATATGTGCTGCTGAAGCAAGCACTTTGTTAATAATTTTTTTAAAAAACATTTAACTTTTGTGTATTTTTATAAAAAGTAAATTCTCTTCTTCCATGGAAAAGTCAAGGTCTCGCAGTCATTTAATACAAAAATGTACAAACCTATAATTTTTACAATGTGGAAGGTGAATCTTCTGAATTTCTTGAGATCTATGTTAAATTGCAATATGACAAACTAATTAATAGCTTCACTAAATTCTGCATAAATGTGGTAAGTTCCTAAGAACAGGGATAATTAGGTGGCTAAGGTAAATTGAACTTGCCCAATTTCAAAACAGAGCAGGTCAAAGTTTTTATGTTGATCATAGTGAGACTGGTTTCATGAATGGTATCTATATTTCTGGCTTGGGAGTAAGGCAATTTAAGGGGCCTAGTCTTTTAAAAAATCATCATAAAAGATTCCTTGAAAGATATAAATGAATTAATTTTGTTCTATATTACTCTGAAAAAAAATATTATTATTTCTATACTCTAGACATTTGTGATTTTATCAGAGTAGATATGGCTTCCACTGATATCAATCATTCCCTTTTTTGCTCAAGCCTCTGTGGCTAAAAATCCTTTACCCTACTATTGCTTGCCCTCTCAGAGACCTTTGTACTTGGGCAGGGGATTGAATTCAGTATTTTCCTTAGTAATGCTATGGTTGGGATTCTGGGTGCTAACTTCACACACCCAATTTTTTTGAGAAATTTAGTCCTACTGGTGGAGGCCCACCTCCTTATGCTGTTCTTAGCTTACAGCTATGGACATTCACTATGGCTCCCTGAAACATCAGAAGTATGGTTGAATCCATAATTAGCTCTTGTTGAAGTAAGAGTCCTGACACTAAACCCCAAATACTGACCCTTCAGTGAAACGTGCAGCTTGCCTGGGTCTAAAGGCGATTCTAAGCTCAATTTTGAGTGTTCTAACACTGTTGTCTAGGAGTACTGAATTCATGATACTGCACTAACCATGTACACAATTTTTTTTCTGCCGTGTTCCTTTGACTATAAATGGAATTCATGATCCTGGGCTAGGTATATAAGCTACCGTATTTTATCTTTTAATTTCCTAAACATTACATTATTTTAAAATTGCTATGGGGAAATACTATGCTCTACTTCTTACTCATACTCCATAGTAATCCCTGTAATCTGTTTCTAATAAACTGCCTGACTCCCTTACAATTTCTTAGTGGTCTCAAAGATGTAGTTGCCTTTGTAACCACCTATTGCTATTGTTCTTGAGGGTTGCAATATACTTTGAGCTGATACCTACTTGAGAGTCTGCTGACCTCCCAAGTTTTCTTATGCTAGGAAAAATTTATTAACCCCACATTTTGTTGACTCTATACTCTAGAATTCAATTTGAGATGTGATTGTATAGTTGTTTGTACCAGAACTTGGGGAGAGTTCCACCAATCTACTGCTTATGCCCTGTCATCCTTGGTTCTTCCTCTCCATGTTTTAATTTTGCTAGTAAATTTTAAATTAATCTATCTCTTCATCTATCTTACCTATTATGAAAATTAAATTTTAATGCTCCCTTCAAACTGTAGGGTGTGAGAAAGAGACAGAATCAGAGACAGACAGAAACAGATATGTACATACACACAGATACATACAAATATGCATATACACACACAAAGATATACAAATATACATACATATTTCTAATTTTCACATTATTTTCCTGACCCACAAAAATATTATTCCCATCTCCTATTACAATTTACATCTTGCCTGAGGGCAATATACTTTTACTTTGTGGGGATTCTTGTAAGAATGTTTGATCAGCAAAGTGTATATCAAGAACATATTGGGAGGAGAAGCCAAGATGACAGAGAGGACACACATTATTTTCTGACATTCTCCCACAACCTTCAGAGCAATTAGCAAATCCAGCCTCTGTATTAGCTCTGGACCAGCAAATCTACTAATATTGGTAGTGCAACAAATTACCAGCAGAATATAATTTTGAAGATCGCCAGAAAAGCTCTGTTTCAATTGGAAATGGAGGGAGGTGGTCAAGCACAAGCAGCTCGAGAACCAGGACAGACAGCACAAAGTCCCAGGGTGGTAAGGACTCTGCAGGTGGTAAGGACTCTGTATGGTGGAGAATCTACAAAGAGGAATCTAAAGCAGTATTGTTGGCTTCTCTGTCTTGGTTGAAAGTCAGTAGATCAGCAGAGAAGTTATAAAACACAAATAGAAAAGATAAATAGTGAACCCAAAATGTCAGAATCTCACACAACCTGGCCATGTTAACCCAGCATCAGGAGTGAATCGGCATAGGCTCAATGCAGCCGCTGCTTGTATAGGAATCTTGGAAAATATCTCCTGCCCTAAAAGCAGAGATTAACAAAAGAACTCTGAAAATAGACAGTTTTTATGGTGAAAGACAAGAACAGATTTCAAACCCTGAGGAGATTAAAAGCAGATCTTCTCCAGATGAAGACTCAAAAAGTGATTGAACCTGATCCCCATTATACAAGACTCTTCTAAAAAAATTTAAAAGGATCTTAATAGAAAGCTTAAAAAAAAGTGATGAAAGAAAATAAAAACTTTGCAAGATAGTTTGGAAAAGGTATGTAACTCATTAAAAGATAGATTTGATATAATGGAAAAAAAAAAAAAAAACTTCCAGAAAAACAGAATTTGTGAAACAGAAAAAGAAAATAACTGCTAAAAGAAAATAACTCCTTAAAAAAATAATTTCTGACATGGGAAAAAATTCCATAGAGCAAAACAATTCATTTAAAAATTCAATTGGACAAATACAAAAAGAATTAAAAAAAAAGTAAATGAAGAAAACAATTAATTAATTTCAGAACTGAACAAATGGAAAAGAATGACTTAATGACAAAACAAGAATCAATAAAGCAAAACCAAAAATCTAAAAAAAAAACAAAAAAAAAAACATAGAAAAAATGTAAAATACAAGGGGAGCCAAGATGGTGGAGAAGGCACACATGAGAATCTGAGCTCCTCCCATACCTTCAGTACCAATTTTTAAAATCAGCCTCAAAAATAACACTAAACTGGTAAGGTTCACGAAGATTGGAAATACAACAACTTACCAGCTGAAGATAATCAAGAATATCACCAGAAAAGTTTTGTCCTGAGTGGCAGGAGCAGACTGGCACAGGGCAGGGATAGAATTGGGAGCAGGATGGCCTCTGTGGTTGGAAGGTTTACATAGAGCTCTCTGCCATAGCCTGGCTGCTTTGTTTTGGTGGCAGAGTAGTGGACCAGCAAAGAAATTAGAGCCTAGGGTAGAGGGCACACTGAGGGACACCAGAGCATAAGAGGATCTGACTGTGCCCACCCAGGACCAGAAGTGACTCAATGCAGACCATAACACAGCTCTTCCTAGCATTCTGCAGCTAGGGGCTCTTGTTGGGAGGGGCAGTCACAAACCTGAATGGCAGGGGCATAGCCTGGGGCAGCCTCTCATCTGCACAGTGTGGGGCTTGACTGTGTTCCCCAGGCAGAGACACTTCCAGTGCAGTGAGGGATAGGGGGACTGCTAATACTCAAAGCCAGTGTTTGTGGGGGAGCAGTGATACTTTTGCTGCTTAATCTCTAGCCCCAAGGCAGTCACTAAAACTCACAGCAGGGCTCTTTGCAGGGCACTTACACAGCTTGAACCTTGTTACCCTGGCCTACTCATTTCCCTGTGGAGCTCTTCCCAGAACACTCCTGCATTGGAAGTTCCTTGCAGCCCATTGAGAGGACAATTACTGTCCATATACCCATCCTTGCTCTGCAGAGGAAGCTGGTAATCTCCTTGCCCTGAAGGCTTTTAAAAAATGAGTAAAAAAATGAAGAGAATGATCCATAGCTTTTGTATATAAAGAGAGCGGGTTTCCAATCCCAAGGAGACTAATAGCAAACAGCCTCTAGATAATACCCCAAATAATGCTCTCCTAGAAGAGACTATTAAAAATCTCAAAAGAGAGTTAGAATAAAAATGGGGAAAGAAAAGAGAAGCTATGCAAAATAGTAACAATGTCCGGAAATGTGAACTGGAAAAGGTAAAGAATTCACAGGAAGTGCAGGGAAACAGAATTAGAGAATTGGAAAAGGTAAAGAAATCACATAAAAATGGTATCTGTGAATTGGAAAAGATAAAGGATTCCCAAGAAAGTAGGATTTGTGAATTGGAAAAAGAAAATAACTCACTAAAAAACAAATTTAGTGAAATGGAAAAAAAAATTCCATAAAGCAAAACAACTTATTTAAAAACTCAATTGGACATATATAAAAAGAAGTAAGAAAAGCTAATGAACTCATTAAATAACAGAACTGAACAAATAGAAATGAATGATTCATTGAGACACCAAGAATCAGTCAAGGAAAACCAAAATATATATAGATACACACACACACACACACACACACACACACACACACACACACACACACACACTCCAACCATTTTGGAGAGGAATCTGGAATTATGCCCAAAATTATCAAAGTGTGCATACCCTTTGATCCAGCAGTGCTACTACTGGGCTTATATCCCAAGGAAATACTAAAGAAGGGAATGGGACTTGTATGTGCCAAAATGTTTGTGGTAGCTCTTTTTGTAGTGGCTAGAAACTGGAAAATGAATGGATGTCCATCAATTGGAGAAGGTTGGGTAAATTATGGTATATGAATGTTATGGAATATTATTGCTCTGTAAGAAATGACCAGTAGGATGAATACAGAGAGGTTTGGAGAGATTTTCATGAACTGATGCTGAGTGAAATGAGCAGAACCAGAAGGTCACTATACATTTCAACAACAATACTGTATGAAGATATATTCTGATGTAAGTGTATATCTTCACATAAAGAAGATCCAACTCACTTCCAGTTGATCAATGATGGACAGAAATAACTACACCCAGAGAAGGGACACTGGTTATTGAATGTAAATTGTTAGCACTACTGTCTTTCTACCCAGGTTACTTATACCTTTGGAATCCAATTCTTATAGTGCAACAAGAAAATTGAGTTTACACACATATATTGTTTCTAGGCTATACTGTAACACATGTAATATGTATGTGATTGCCTGTCATCTAGGGGAGAGAGTAGAAGGAGGGAGGGGAAAATTTGGAAAAATAAATATAAGGGATAATGTTATAAAAAAATTACTCATGCATATGTAATGTCAAAATTTTTTTCATAATTATAAAATTAATACAAAAATTATTACATAATGTTCTGTTGTATTATGTTGATTATTTTTACTTATTATAGCAAATATTTCTGCTATTTATCAAACAATACTGATGAAATAGTTATCTTGACTTTATCTTGAATCTTATTGGCCAGATATTTTAATTAATGTCAATGTCATAATAATCTTTGTTTTGGTTTCAGATATATAATATTATTGTTATGTAAAGATTTCTTTATTCCCATGCATTTTAGTATTTTAAACATGATTGAGTGTTATACTTTTTTAAAAGTTTTTTTGTTGATCTACTAATATGGAACTTTATCATTTTTATTATTATTACAACTTATCAGTGGACTAATTCTCCTTGTTGTTAAAAAAAATTTAGTTTTGCCATAAAAGTGTTGTGATATGTGCCTATATGTATGTGTGTGTATGTAGGCATATATCGCATTATTGTTCATTATGGATATTGGCTTATAGTTTTATTTCTCTATTTTGTTTTTTCATAGTTTAGGAATCAAGGCTATCTTTACATCATAGAAAGAATTTGATGAGGACCCCTTTTAAAACATATTTAATTTTTCTTAGGCATACGTGAAATGATATTTTGGGGTTATATGTATGCATTCTTTTTAAATCATAATTGCTTATGAATTATTTGGGAGAAAAAAAATTAGAACAAAAGGGAAAAATAAGAAGGGAAAAGCAAAATAGAAGAAAAAGAAGAAAAAAGTTAACATAGAATATATTGATTTATCTTCAGTCTCCATAGTTCTTTCTCTGGATGTGGATGTTATTTTTTATCCAAAGTTTATTGGAACTGCTTTGGATCACTGAACCACAGAGAAAAATCAAGTCTGACAATCTTGCTGTTAATGTGTACCATGTATTCCTGCTTCTACTTGTTTTGCTCTGCATTAGGTCATGTAAATCGTTCCACACCTTTCTAAAATTGGCCTGCTTATCATTTTTATAGCATAATAATATTCCATTGTTTCATACATCAACAATTATTCAGTCATTCTCCATTATTTTTCAAAAAGTTTATTTTGGATTTTGTAATATTAATTCACTTCATATAGGTATTTTTGTTTTGTTGCTATATGTGATTATTGGGTAAATTATTTTTTAATAATTACTTTTTCTTCTTTAAAAGCTATGAATTCATTTATTTGATAGTTGATGTAATTTGTTTTGTCTCTCTTTTGTAAAATCAAAGTAATAGTTTACTCATTTTATATATTTAATTTACACTTCCTTGTTTTGTCATTAATTCTTTTTTTGTTTTGCTTACAATTGTATCAATCTTTTCTATTACAGATTTTTCTTCAATTGGATTTTAAAATCTGTTAACTTTCAAAAATGTTGTTTCATTTTTATTATATCCCCTTCCTCTCTTTCCCACTTGTTTTTCCTCCTCCTTTATCATCATCAACATCACCACCACGACCATCATCACCATCACCATCTTCTTGTTGTTCTCATGTTGTTGTTTTCTTCCTTGTCTTCCTTTTGCTGCTGCTGTAGCTGTTTTTATTTTTTGTTGTTGTTGTTTTTTGTTTTTGTTTTTGTTTTTGTTTTTGTTTTTGTTTTGTTTTGTTTTGTTTTGTTTTTCCTTGTCATACATGGTCCTTTTGTCCACTGGGGGCACCATATCTTTATATAAGAGTACTCTGTCCATAGGAATGGAATATTTGGTCGCATATTTTACAACTTTGAGTATTAGCAGCTAGATTTATGGTTTTCTTTATCTTTTTAACTCATTAATTTACTTTTTATTATATTGCAAAAGTTGGGAATACTTTGGTTTTAGCCCCTCTTTCATGAGTTAAGAGACAGGAGAATTTAAAGTATTGTGAGAATTTGTTAGAAAACTGGCTTTTTCTTGTAAAATTGCCTCCATTTTGAGACTTCCACCTCATTTTTTAATAAATTACACTGGCTTACTAATCATGGAAATTAGGTGACATCTTCTTTAATATATGAAAAAGACTATTTGCTTGCTCTCCCACCTTTCAAAATGCACTCACCTTTTTCTCAACTCAGAAAGCACATACTATTCTATAGTAACTACATTAGATATATACTAATCTAAAGGAATTAGATTACCCAAGATTATATCCTGTTTTATATAATGTCATTATTAATAATCCTATTTTATACTGAATTTTTGTGACCTTTGAATGTGTAAGATGACATTCCTATCCCTCCCTCTCCTTTTTTCTTTTGTCCTATTTTATTATTGTTGCCGTCTTTTTATTTTTTTATTTTTTTTCTTTTAAGGTCATTTCTCCCATGATATTCCCTAATAATCTTAGTTTTCTAAAATAATTATTCTATCTCTCCTATTTATATGGGGGTTTAGGAACTTTTCATCCTTATTTAGTCCCTATGATTACTTTTTTATATTTACCTTCTTAGATTTCTGATAACTCCTTTGTCTCTACTTCAAAATTCATACTAATCTCTGGATTTTCTATCAAGAATGTTTAGAAGTCTTCTATTGCATTAAAATATTGTTTCTCTTCTTGTAAAATTATATGTTTCTTAATATATAATTCATTGTTTAAAGGCTATATTCTTTATCTTTTTATATGTTTTACTATTTATAATCATGACTACTGTATCATCTGTGTTTCTGATGATAATGTCCTGGTATTTGAATTCTTTATTTCTGTGTATAACACAATTTTCCCCACAATTTTTCTCTATTTTCACTGTTATCTGTTTCATTAAATGTCCATCTTCTTTCCATGGAAGAAAAGGCTCAACTTAGCTGGGTAGTTTATACTTGGCTGCATTCCAAGTTCTTTTGTTTTCGGAATATTAGATTCTAGGTCCTTTGATCCTTTAATGTAGAGACAGCCAGATCTTGAGTGATCCTTATTGTGGCACCTTGATATTTGAATTGTTTTTTTCCTGGCTGCTTGTAATATTTTTCACTTATTCTGATAGTTCTGAAATTTGGACACAATATTCCATGGACTATTTGTTTTTTTGTTTTTTGTTTTGTTTTTTTAAGGGTCTTTTTCAGAAGACCCTAACCTTTTGGTTCTATTATCTCTGGGCAGTTCTTTTTAATGATTTCCTGTAAAACAGTATCTAGGCTCTTTTTTTCATGATAATTTTCACGAAGTCCAATAATCCTCAGATTATCTTTCCTAGATCTATTTTCCAGGTCTGTCATTTTACCAAGTAGATAGCACTATACAAATCAGACTCCCAAAAACTATTTTAATGACTTAGAAAAAATAAAAAATGGAAAAACAAAAGGTCAAGAATTTCAAGGGAATTAATGAAAAAACAAAAATCAAATGAACATGGCCTAGCTGTACCAGATGTAAAATTATATTATAAAGCAGTGATTACCAAAATCCTTTGGTATTTGGCTAAGAAATAGACTAGTTGATCAGTGGAATAGGTTAGGTTCAAAGGACAAAATAATCAATAATTTTAATAATCTATTGTTTGGTAAGCTTAAAGACCCCAGGTTTTGTTTGACAAAAATTGCTGGGAAAATTGGAAATTAGTATGGCAGAAATTAGGCATTGACCCACACTTAACACCATACACCAAGATAAGGTCAAAATGGGTTCATGACCTAGGCATAAAGAATGAGATTATAAATACATTAGAGGAACATAGGATAGTTTACCTCTTAGTTTCATGGAAGAGAAACGAATTTATGTCCAAAGGAGAACTAGAGATCATTACTGATCCCAAAATAGAAAATTTTGATTATATCAAATTGAAAAGTTTTTTTTTGTACAAACAAAACCAGTGCAGACAAGATTAGAAGGGAAGTAATAAACTGGTAAAACATTTTTACAATAAAAGGTTCTGATAAAGGCCTCATTTCCAAAATGACTCTAATTTATAAGAAATCAAGCTATTCTCCAACTAATAAATGGTCAAAGGATATGAAAAGACAATTCTCAGATGAAGAAATTGAAACTATTTCTAGCCATATGAAAAGATGCTCCAAGTCATTATTAATCAGAAAAATGCAAATTAAGAAAACTCTGAGATACCACTACATACCTGTTAGATTGGCCAGAATGACAGGGAAAAATAATGCAGAATGTTTGCAGGTATGTGGGAAAATTGGGACACTGATACATTGTTGGTGGAACTACATCCAGCCATCTGGAGAGCAATTTGGAACTATTCTCAAAGAGCTATCAAACTGTGCATTTCCTTTGATCCAATAGTGTTACTACTGGGCTTATATCCCAAAGAGATCTTAAAGAAGGGAAAGGAACCTGTATGTGCAAGAATGTTTGTGGCAGACCTCTTTGTAGTGGCCAGAAACTCGAAACTGAGTAGATGTCCATCAATTGGAGAATGGCTGAATAAATTGTGGTATATGAATATTATGGAATATTATTGTTTTGTAAGAAATGACCAACAAGATGATTTCAGAAAGGCCTGGAAAACCTTACATGAATTGATGCTGAGTGAAATGAACAGGATCAGGAGATCTTTATATACTTCAACATCAATACTATATGATGATCAATTCTGATAGACACAATCCTCTTTAACAATGAGATGAGCCAAATCAGTTCCAATAGAGCTGTAATGAACTGAACTAGTTATGCTCAGTGAAAGAACTTGGGTTGTTGACCCACTACATAGAAATCCCAATACCTCTATTTTTGTCTGCCTACATTTTTGATTTCCTTCACAAGCTAATGGTACACTGTGTCAAGTTCGATTATTTTTGTACAGCAAAATAATTGTTTGTACATGTATACATATATTGTATTTAACTTATACTTTAATATATTTAGCATGTATTGGTTAACATGTCATCTGGGGGAAGGGATGGGGAGAAGGAGGGGAAAAGTTGGAACAAAAAGTTTTGCAATTGTCAATGCTGAAAAATTACTTATGCAAATGTTTTTGGTAAAAATAATTAATTAATTAATTGAAATTTTAAAAAATAAATAATCGGTTAATAGTTTGTGCATTTTGGTTAATATAATGACATGCCATTTTAGTTGCTTACAAGGAGATATTAAATACTCAATTATTACTGTTTTCCTCCTATATATTTTTAAAATGAAAATATAATTAATAAATATTTTTTTAAATTCTAAAAATAGGGGCGGAGCCAAGATGGCGGAGAAGAAACACACTACTCAGTGAATGTCCTCACTCCCTCACAACCAATTAGATAAATTAATCTCAAAATTAGCTCAGGACTGATAGATACCACAAGGACTGGAAGCACGACTTACCAGCTGAAGAGAATCTGGAGTTTCAACAGGAAAGGTCAGTTCTCAGGGGAGCAATAAGAAAGACCAGCACAGACGGTGGGGTAGGGGCACGCTGCGCCCATTGCGCTGGGAGGGGCTCTGGGATCAGAGAAGCCACTGAGGTAAAGGAATCTGGCACAGGTTGTTAGCTCTTCTCTGCTAATTATTTAGCAGTTCAGAAGAGAAAGCCAAAATATTTTAAAACTCAGATTAGATTTCCCACCCCCCCCACCCTGGGGGTGACTCAGCAGACATCAGGGGGTGTGGCCTCAGCTACCTCCTGAGAATAGTTAAGAGACTGACAAGTGGGTGGATACGGCCCAAGGCAACACACACTGCCTAGCTTAGCTGGAGGGAGTGGAATTCAGCTCCAGGAAGTCCCAGAGAAGCGGAACCTTTGAACTAGGGACCGCGGTTTCTGGCAGACACTTCCAGTTTGAGCGCAGGGGCTTCTCACGTCACCTGCTGCAGACATCCACTCCCCACCCGGACACATAGGCTGAGCTTCTTGCTGTCTTCACTATTCTACGCCCTCAAAGCACAGCAGTGCTAATCACCTCTGAGGCACTTCCAGGGAGGGGGTGGGGAACTCTCTCCCAGAGCTCTCTCTTAGCGCGGGCGCAGGGGCCGTTGCATCCATCCGGTCTGGGAGGAAGCTGGTAAAGAAGTAAATAATTTCCTACCCCAGGGACAGACCCCAAAACATTTTTTAAGTATGAGCAAAAAAGCTAGAAAAACTATAGATTCCTTCTATACAGAGAAAGAGCGGGTACCCAACCCCGAGGAAGTTAACAGCAAAGATTCAGAAGATAACAACCTAAAGGGGAACGATTCCTGCCCCCCATCACATAACTCTCTCCTAGAAGAAGCTCTTAAGAAATTGAGGGAGATCGAAGAAAAATGGGGCAAGGAAAGGGAAGTTATGATAGAGAATAACAACGTCCTGAAATTGGAGTTGGAAAAAATAAAGAATTCACAGGAGATGCAGGGAAACAAAATTAGTGAATTAGAAAAGGTTAAAAAAACACAGGAAAGTAGGATTTCTGAATTGGAAAAGATAAAAAAGTCTCAAGAAAATAGAATTTCTGAATTGGAAAAAGAAAATAATTCTCAAAAAAAAAAATTAGGGAAATGGAAAAAAATTCAATAGAGCAAAATAATTCATTTAAAAACGAAATTGGGCATTTACAAAAAGAACTAAAAACTGTGAAAGAAGAAAATAACTCCTTAAAAGTCAGGATGGAACAAATAGAAATGAATGATTCACAGAGAACCCAAGAATCAGTCAAACAAAACAAAAAAAATGAGAAGCTGGAGAACAACGTCAAATACTTACTGGGAAAATCTATAGACCTGGAAAATAGATCTAGGAGAGATAATCTGCGGATTATTGGACTTCCAGAAAACTATGACCAAAAAAAGAGCCTAGATTCTATTTTACAGGAAATTATCAAAGAGAACTGTCCAGAGATAATAGAAACAGAAGGGAAAGTAGATGTGGAAAGAATTCATCGAACTCCTTCTGAAATAGACTCTAAAAAAAGAACACCACGGAATATTGTGGCTAAGCTGCAGAATTACCACACAAAGGAGAAAATCCTGCAAGCAGCTAGAAAAAAACAATTTAAATACCAAGGTGCGACAATAAGGGTCACCCAAGATCTGGCTGCCTCCACATTAAAAGATAGAAGGGCCTGGAACCTGATATTCCGTAAGGCAAAAGATCAAGGACTGCAACCAAGAATGAACTACCCAGCTAAGTTTAGCATCTTTTTCCATGGAAGAAGATGGTCATTCAATGAAACAGAGGAATTCTATATGTTTCTAAGAAAAAAACCAGACTTAAACAAAAAATTTGATCTACATCCACAAGACTGAAGAGAAACAGAAAAAGGTACACAGAACCCTTGAGAACTGTAACTCTGTTGTGGGTATATAAAAAATACTCAAGGATAATTTGATTTTACTGATATAAAAGAAAAAAAGGGGGGTGTAGTAAAGGGAAGGAGGTCGGTTCAGAAAAAGGGGAAGGAGTGATAAAAAGAGGGAAACTACATCCCAGGAAGAGACATAGAAAATACACCATATCTGAGGGAACTTAGTGAGGGGGAGAATCATTGTGTGAATCTTACTCTCATCAGAAGAGGCTCAAAGAGTAAATAATTAACATATTTGTTTTTCAGAGAATTTTCTCTCACCTCATTAAAAGGGGGGAGAGGAAAAGGGAAAAGGAAAAGGGGAATAAGTGAAGGGACTTGGAGGGAGGGGGGAGGGATCCTAATAAAAAAAAAAAAAAAAAAAAAAAAAAAAAAGAGGGAGGGTTGCGCGTCACAAGGGGGGTCTGTAAATTAAATATCGGGGAGGGGGATCAGGGGGGTCAAGGGAAAAAAGCATAATCTGGGGATAATACGATGGCAGGAAATACAGAATTAGTAATTTTAACTGTAAATGTAAATGGGATGAACGATCCCATCAAACGGAGACGGATAGCAGATTGGATCAAAAAGCAGAACCCTACAATATGTTGCCTACAGGAAACACACTTAAAGCAGGGAGATACATACAGAGTAAAGGTAAAAGGTTGGAACAGAGCCTATTATGCTTCAGGTAAAGCCAAAAAAGCAGGGGTAGCTATCCTTATCTCAGATCAAGCAAAAGCAGAAGTAGATCTCGTTAAAAAAGATAAGGAAGGAAACTATATCCTGCTGAAAGGTAGCATAAATAATGAAGCCATATCAATACTAAACATATATGCACCAAGTAGTATAGCATCTAACTTTCTAAAGGAAAAGTTAAGAGAACTGCAAGAAGAAATAGACAGTAAAACTATAATAGTGGGAGATCTCAACCTTGCACTCTCAGATTTAGACAAATCAAACCACAAAACAAACAAGAAAGAAATTAAAAAAGTAAATAGAACATTAGAAAAACTAGGTATGATAGACCTTTGGAGAAAACTGAATGGCAATAGGAAGGAATATACTTTCTTCTCAGCAGTTCATGGATCCTATACAAAAATTGACCATATACTAGGACATAAAGATCTCAAAATTAAATGTAGGAAGGCAGAAATAATAGATGCCTTCTTCTCAGATCACAATGCAATAAAAGCTACATTCAGTAAAAAGTTAGGGGTAAATAGACCAAAAAGTAATTGGAAACTGAATAATCTCATCTTAAAGAATGACTGGGTGAAAGAGCAAATTATAGAAACAATTAACAATTTCACCCAAGATAATGATAATGATGAGACATCATATCAAAATCTTTGGGATGCAGCTAAAGCGGTAATAAGGGGAAATTTTATATCTTTAGAGGCTTATTTGAAGAAAATTGAGAAAGAGAAGATTAACGAATTGGGCTTACAACTTAAAAGGCTAGAAAAAGACCAAATTATAAACCCCCAACCAAAAATTAAACTCGAAATACAAAAATTAAAAGGAGAAATCAATAAAATTGAAAGTAAAAAAAACATTGAATTAATAAATAAAACCAAGAGTTGGTTTTATGAAAAAGCCAATAAAATAGATAAACCTTTGGTAAATTTGATCAAAAAAAAGAAAGAGGAAAATCAAATTGATAGTCTTACAAATGAAAAGGGGGATCTTTCCACCAATGAAGAGGAAATTAGAGAAATAATAAGGAGTTACTTTGCCCAACTTTATGCCAATAAATTTGATAACTTAAGTGAAATGGATGACTTCCTCCAAAAATATAGGCTCCCTAGATTAACAGAGGAGGAGATAAATTGCTTAAATAGTCCCATTTCAGAAAAAGAAATAGAACAAGCTATTAATCAACTCCCCAGGAAAAAATCCCCAGGGCCAGATGGATTCACATGTGAATTCTACCAAACATTTAAAGAACAATTAGCCCCAATGTTATATAAATTATTTGAAAAAATAGGGGATGAAGGAGTCCTACCAAATTCCTTTTATGACACAGACATGGTACTGATACCTAAACCTGGTAGATCGAAAACTGAGAAAGAAAATTATAGACCAATCTCCTTAATGAATATTGATGCTAAAATCTTAAATAAGATATTAGCAAAAAGACTTCAGAAAATCATCTCCAAGATAATACACTATGATCAAGTAGGATTTATTCCAGGAATGCAGGGCTGGTTTAATATTAGGAAAACTATTAATATAATTGACCATATTAATAATCAAATTAATAAGAACCATATGATCATCTCAATAGATGCAGAAAAAGCATTTGACAAAATCCAACATCCATTCCTACTAAAAACTCTTGAGAGTATAGGAATAAATGGATTATTCCTTAGAATAATCAGGAGTATATATTTAAGACCGTCAGTAAGCATAATATGCAATAGAAATAAACTGCAACCTTTCCCAGTAAGATCAGGAGTGAAACAAGGTTGCCCACTATCACCATTACTATTCAATATAGTACTAGAAACGCTAGCCTCGGCAATAAGAGCCGAGAAAGAGATTCAAGGAATTAGAGTAGGAAATGAGGAAATTAAACTATCACTTTTTGCAGATGACATGATGGTATACTTAGAGAACCCCAAAGACTCTGCTAAAAAGCTACTAGAAATAATTCAAAATTTCAGCAAAGTGGCAGGATACAAAATAAATCCACATAAATCCTCGGCATTTTTATATATCACTAACAAAATGCAACAGCAAGAGATACAAAGAGAAATTCCATTCCAAACAAATGTTGAGAGTATAAAATATTTGGGAATCCATCTACCAAAGAAAAGTCAGGAATTATATGAGAAAAATTACAAAACACTTGCCACAAAAATAAAATCAGATTTAAATAATTGGAAAGACATTCAGTGCTCTTGGATAGGCCGAGCGAATATAATAAAGATGACAATACTCCCCAAACTAATCTATTTATTTAGTGCTATACCAATCAGACTCCCAAGAAACTATTTTAATGACCTAGAAAAAATAACAACAAAATTCATATGGAAGAATAAAAGGTCAAGAATTGCAAGGGAACTAATGAAAAAAAACTCAGAGGAAGGTGGTCTAAGTGTACCTGATCTAAAGCTATATTATATAGCAGCAGTCACCAAAACCATTTGGTATTGGCTACGAAATAGACCGGTAGATCAGTGGAACAGATTAGATACAAAGGACAAAAAAGGGTACATCTATAGCAATCTAATCTTTGACAAACCCAAAGATTCCAACATTAGGGATAAAAATTCATTATTCGGAAAAAACTGTTGGGAAAACTGGAAATTAGTATGGCAGAAATTAGATATGGATCCACACTTAACACCATATACCAAGATAAGATCAAAATGGGTCCATGATTTAGGCATAAAGAGGGAGATAATAAATAGATTAGAGGAACAGAGGATAATCTACCTCTCAGACTTGTGGAGGAGGAAGGAATTTATGACCAGAGGAGAACTAGAGATCATTATTGATCACAAAATAGAAGATTTTGATTACATCAAACTAAAAAGTTTCTGTACAAATAATACTAATGCAAACAAGATTAGAAGGGAAGTAACAAATTGGGAAAATATTTTTAAAAACAAAGGTTCTGACAAAGGTCTCATTTCCAAAATATATAGAGAACTGACCATAATTTATAAGAAACCAAACCATTCTCCAATTGATAAATGGTCAAAGGATATGAACAGACAATTCTCAGAGGAAGAAATTGAAACTATATCCACTCACATGAAAGAGTGTTCCAAATCACTACTGATCAGAGAAATGCAAATTAAGACCACTCTGAGATACCACTACACACCTGTCAGATTGGCTAAGATGACAGGAACAAATAATGACAAATGTTGGAGGGGATGTGGGGAAATTGGGACACTAATACATTGCTGGTGGAGTTGTGAAAGAATCCAGCCATTCTGGAGAGCAATCTGGAATTATGCCCAAAAAGTTATCAAACTGTGCATACCCTTTGACCCAGCAGCGCTACTACTGGGATTATATCCCAAAGAAATACTAAAGAGCGGAAAGAGACATATATGTGCCAAAATGTTTGTGGCAGCTCTTTTTGTTGTAGCTAGAAACTGGAAGATGAATGGATGTCCATCAGTTGGAGAATGGTTGGGTAAATTGTGGTATATGAAAGTTATGGAATATTATTGCTCAGTAAGAAATGACCAGCAGGAAGAATACAGAGAGGGTTGGAGAGACTTAAATCAACTGATGCTGAGTGAAATGAGCAGAACCAGAAGATCACTGTAAACTTCAACAACGATACTGTATGAGGATGTATTCTGATGGAAGTGGAAATCTTCAACATAAAGAAGATCCAACTCACTTCCAGTTGATCAATGATGGACAGAGGTAGATACACCCAGAGAAGAAACACTGGGAGGGGAATGTAAATTGTTAGCACTAATATCTGTCTGCCCAGGTTGCATGTACCTTCGGATTCTAATGTTTATTGTGCAACAAGAAAATGATATTCACACACATGTATTGTACTTAGACTATATTGTAACACATGTAAAATATATGGTATTGCCTGTCGTCGGGGGGAGGGAATAAGGGAGGGCGGGTAATTTGGAAAAATGAATACAAGGGATAATATTATAATATATATATATATATATATATATATATAAAAATAAATAAAAATAAAAATTCTAAAAATAAAAAGAAAAGAAAAAGCTTTAAGAAAAATATAGTTTAAAACCTAAATAAAGAAATGAGTATTTTAGTAAAAATCTAAAACCTGACATATCATTAATATTTTCCCAAGATCCATAAGCATGGAAGATTATGAAAATAAGTTTTACATATAGAACTTTCTTCTTACAAAGTGCTTTGAGTATCACCTCATCCTGTGAAGTATCAAGAAGAAACAATTATCACTTCCATTTACTTTTTATACATCATGGAATCATAGAGTCAGAGTTTTAAGGGACTTTAGAGCTCATCTAGCTCAGCTTTATTTTTCAGTGAGGATGTGATAAAGCAAACTTTAAGCAATTTGCTAAAGCCATACACATATAACACCACCTATTTGAAGGCTCAGTCTTCTAGATTTCTTGAAAGTTCTAAACTGAAGTGCTTTATACCAATTGGGTATCTGTACTAAGTTCAACATTGATATGGTATTGGCAAGAGAGGTAAGCTACTTGATTGCCTAAGAAAAAGTGAACAGGTCAGATTGGAAATAAAGCTAATCAAAGTTTATGTGCAGTCCAAAATAAAATCCACGAGAAAAAAAGAAATAAAAAGAAAGAAAGAAAAGAGAGAGAGAGAGAGAGAGAGAGAGAGAGAGAGAGAGAGAGAGAGAGAGAGAGAGAGAGAGAGAGAGAGAGAGAGAGGGAAGGCATGAAGGAAGAAAGAAAAAGAAAGAAGGGAAAAAACAATTCTTCAAATCACACTTCTAAGTAGCAAAATCAGGCCACAAATCCAGGTCTCACTAACATGAATCCTACTATTCTTTTCTCTATGTCAAATGAATCATCTTATTTAAGGTAAATCTATGATTTTGGGATCAAACTCTACAGGATTATTGATCACTGATTTAGAACTACAAGTGACTTTCAAAGTCATCTTATCCAACATACCCAACTTATAGGTGAGGACACTGAAACACAGAAATATTAAATTATTATTATTTTTTTTATTGTCCCAAATGTAGTCAGTAATAGATTGGGATTCTAATATCTCTAATCCCCAATCCAGCTCATTTTTAACAATTTCATGCATCCTTTTCAATAGTGTACACTTTGGGAGTTGATTTTCCCCAGTGAAAATAAAGAAGAAGTTTAGAACATATACTAACTTCATTTCTTACACTAATTCTTATTTTAGTGTTCCTGCTGAGCACAAAGTAACATGAAAACTTAGTTATAACCATAAAATACATTTTAGACAATTATACCAAATACTTTTAAGTCCTATGTTGGGGTATATTTCAGCATTCCATAACTTGAAGAAAAGCTTATAGAAATTTCTAACATGTTTTACCCTTCTAGCTTCAAGACATTGAATCTGATTTCCCTATACGAGTTAATCGTTTCCCATTCGGTAAGGCCATGTTTTTCTAACTTCCTTCTAAGTTGATCTCAATTCCCTCCTATGGCAGCCTATGGAATTTGGATACAAATAGTGTTTTTATACTCATAATCAAATTTTTTCACTGAATTAAAAAAAAGTAAGAAGAAATGTGATTGAAAGAAGAGTTTTAATTAGTTGACAAATTATGATAAATTTTTGTTAAATTGAAATATTATAAAAAAGCAGAGTAAAAAAGAGCCTTAAATATATTTTAATTGTGAAATGAAGCTTGTCAGCTAAATGCTTTTACTCTGCTGATGTGTGCCTGCCACACAATACCTGAAGCATATTTGGACTTATATGATTAATGGATACAACTCATAGTCCTTTCTGTAGGATGGGCCTGCGGGGTTCTGGTCATTTGGGATTTATTTATTCTAAGTTTTGTGACAGCACAGCAAGTACTGGGAATACATTACAGCCAAAACAGCCACAAAATTCTTAAACTTACTTAAAAAGAAGGGGAAAAAAAGTGTTTTTTACCCAAGGTAATATATTAGTATTATATCCTAAGATTTCAAATTCTCAAATACTTTTCATATGATGGCAAATTAATTAAGATTTAAGGAGAAACAAATTACAAGCTTTTCTCTCATTTAACATTGAGGCATAATTATTATGTGACTAAAAACTATGCATTTAGGAGAAAGTAAAATACTACTAAATACTCTTGTGTTAATTTCTTCAGAACACAACTTATCCACATTGTTTTTATTTTTTCTCTTGTAAGGGTAACACTATTATAAAATTTAAAAATTGGTAAAATATAGATATTAAAAGAGTGGCCTGAGATTTCTCGTCATTGAAATATTTTGAATTTGAAGTAAGGATTTATTAGTCTTAAAATTAAAGTGGAAACAAAGCTAAATATGACCATTTCTAAGTAGTAGTAAATAATTGTAGTCAGAATAAGAACTATAATGATTTAATTGAACTTGGGGTGACTTCAAAATGCAACTGTTTTTGGACAGACACAGCAAGATGCTGAATCTAACTTTAGTCATTTACTACCTTTGGTACCTTGAGTAAGACATATATGTATAATCTTTGAGCTTTCTTTTCTTCATCTGAAAAATGAAATGGTAAGACTAGAAGACCTAAAATGTCGCTTCCAACTCTAAGTCTAGGACACAAGATGGCATTTGTCAAATACAGTAGAATATAATGTTCTTCCAATTTCTACTCTGGCTGTTTAAGTAATAGTACAGTATAAAAAGATTATTGAATCCCTGCTTCATTTTTAAACTTATCCTGAACCTTTTTAAAATTTCTTAAACTTTTTTTTTAGTTATCTGCTTAACAGGGACTGTGACATATTCTGTGTTTAGACTGGATATAAGATAAAACAACCAGATATCTTATTTTTTGCCCCTCTTAACTTATTTTGAAACCAAGACTCTATGAAACTCTTTGAAAAGATAAAATAATATTTTTAAAGAGAATCTCTCTGCTTCCAATGCAATCCTGCAAAGCTAAAATAGTTATACAGTATGTCCATAATTCAATCCAACAGACATTTATTTAGTGCTTAATTCCCCTCTCCACACCCCTATCCCCCTGAACTGTTCCTGGGAAAATAAAACAAAAAAAACAAAAAAAACATCTTCATCAAGAAAAAAGTTCATCAAGAATAATATATTATTTTAAATGCATGATTTATACATAGAAAATTAAATAAAAATTGACAATGTTTCTTATATATACAAATTTTATATATATAAACTAATTTCCAGCAGAGAATATAGATGTAATATAAAAAGTAGATCATATAGGAGGGCCTCCTGAAGATACAAGTGAAGGTTTAATTAGAATGAATTAGAGACAAGATAGAAATGGGTTGAAATTGACTTGTATGAAGAAAAAGAAGTAGGTACGAATAAAAAAAAAATAATGGGGAGTAAAGCTTTTGTCCAGGCATTCTACAATTTACTGTTACAAAAATTCTAAGAGGAGCCATAAGACTATAGAATTATGGCAGTAATATTACTGGTGATTTGATTATCTTTCCCTACAACACTGTTGAAACAGGATATGAAATGGTGGTTACAGTTGCCCTCTAATACTCAGCTAGGTTTGCTTGGTTTCAGGGCTCTCTTGAAAGTGGAATTCATATTATAAAACCTCCCCCAGAGTGAAAAGTTCCTGGAGAATATCATAATCTCCAGTTTGTAAATGGGCATTTTCAATTTCCTTATACAATTTTAGGTTATAATTCTAACAATATTTTCTATCAGTATTTACTAGTCAATAACCACCCATTTGTTAGGAAAGAGCAATTTAATGACACAATCTGTTGTATTGTATCTAATGACAATATGCTTGGAATTAAGACTCATTTTCATCTGGCCTCAGATATTTACTAGATAAGTGACTCTGGGTTATTCATTTAATCCTGTTTGCCTCAGTTTCATCATATATAAAATGAGTTGTAGAAGGAATAGCTAACCACTGCAGTATCTTTGCCAAAAAAATTCTACAAGTAGTGATAAAGAGTCAGCCGAGACTGAAATGACTAAGCAAAGAATGTGATAGGAATGATGCTAAGTACTGAGGATATAAAGAAGGGGGAAAATAATTTAAAACAAAACATATCATCTTACCTCAAGGATCTTGAAATGTAATAAGGAAAAACATACAAAAAGAAATAAAGAAACAATGTAGTGATGGTGAATATAAACAGCTTGAGGACATGATGAAGTCCAGAGAAAATTAGGATCATAAGAAATGAAAAAAATTACTCACTGAGACTCCTTCTAAACTGGACATTTTTAGAGGACAATTCTCCATCTTTCAATTGGAAGGACATAAAAATTCAAAGGTGTACTGATAAATTTCATATATGATAAATTATATATCTGTGATCTTGCAGTATACAAATATTCCTGGAATATATAGACATGTACAGGAATGTTTACATGGGAGAAAGTATATATTTGATTTGTTTCCAAAGTCATTCTTTTAACAACATTCCTTATTTAATATTCATATTGTACAAAGGATTCTGCTAGTTTTGTGTAGCAATTAGATTTATAACACAAAAAACAGTGCTATTATAAAGATGAAGGGAACATATTATTGTCTACTTGGAATTTAGAATCTACTCAGGGGATATGCAACAATTAAATTACATATGGGAAGTCAGATTTATTCACTTGAAACGTAAAAGTTAACTGATTTAAATGGTGTATTTCAAGCAACTTATGAATAGGATTTTAAGAAGTCTTATCAATGACAATAGATCATTGCCATTTCAAACTTTATAAAGCACCTTCCTAGGTTTTGTTCCTGTAGAATGACTTAAAATATAATACCCTGAATGTCTTAGGTAGGGGTCTTAACTATCCATTAAGGTATAAATATGATTAATTTAGAGATTGGGACTTACTTAAATTCCAATCACACCCCAAGGACTACCAGAGTAATTGAAAAACAGGCAAGTGTTTAATAAATATTTCTTGAATTATGTAATGGAAGTGAATTAATAAATGTCTTCATTGTTTTATATATCCTATAGAGCATGAGTATCTTTAGGGGGTTTTACCATTCCAAAAACAAATCCTCATACCTACACCAATTTTTTATTACTTTCTAATTTTTTGAGAGTGTTGATTGCAATGTATATTTTTGTCATGCTGTTGCACAGAAATTAACAAAGTATTAGGCACACAGTAGATTTTGATATATAATTGTTAAATTGAATTTAATAGATTTGAATGTATACTCAATTACAATGTTAATGGCTGTCAGGATAATGGAATGCTTATGATTGCAAGTTTAAAAAATGATCATAGTTAATAACTACATGAAAAAAAGGAATAACCTTGAATAATAACTTTTCAATATAAACATTGTTAGGTCCAAAATGATTTCTAGTATGTCAAAAATGAAAACATCTCATCCACACACATTGTTAAATGTTCTTGACATTTCAGTTTGGATATTTCAGTAGTGAGATAGCATGAGTAATCTCTGCCAAGTTTTCCAAATGTCTTTCTTTCCATTTCTTCCTTCTACTGAGTTAGAAATTTACTCTTGAAGGAACTAAAGAATTGTCTCAGCAGTTTGATCACCTCACCATTTTATCACAAATTCCATCATGCCAAGATATTTGATCCAGCTTCTCATACTTGAGCTATAAAAAAGATGTATTGATGAGGGAGGATAAAGAATGGATTTTTTAAAAATTCAAATTAATGTAGGGAGAATTTTTTTTAATTTTATCTGACATAGGCAAACATGATTTTCAAATTTGAGGTTGCAGAAAATCCCAAGAGTCAGTGTATGTGTCTGCCAAGTAGAATTTGGATTTTAATAATTAGTGGGGTTATCCTGATGGTGGTTGGAATTACCATGTTTTATTCTCTGCATCAGAGATGAAATCCAGTAGGCACATGTCCCAAAGATTCTAAAATATAATACCATGGTTTAAAAGCAGAAATATGGTGCATTTTGTAAAGTGCCACTAGTTATGTGTAGTGCAAAGTAAACCAATAACACACCAAAGTACTGAATAGCATGTGAAAGAGCCAGTCAGAGAGAAAGGGTATTGGAGATAGAGACAGAAAAAAACTGAAAAATACAAAGAGGAAAAATAAAGCAACTTTTCAATGGACAGGCAACCCGTTATTCAATGAACAAGAAAAAAAAAAAATCAAAGTGGGCAAAATGACCCATTTTTTCTGTATTTTCTTTTTCTATTCTTTTTTTTTTTTTTTTTTTTTTTTTTTTTTTTTTTAATGGCAGGCCATTCATTACACTGAATCACAGGAGAATCAGATCTTTAAAGATAAAACAAATCCTGACTAATCCTCTTAAATTGCAAATGAGGGAACTGAGGCTCAGAGAAGTAAAGCAATTTGGATGAAGAATTCTTGGCACCAAATCCTGGCTCTTTTACTTATTTTGCTAGTTCTTGGACAAATCATTTGATTTTTTTGAGTGCCTGTTTCTTCAACAGTAACATGAGAAAAATATTATGTTATGTGTCTCACAGAACTGTTATGAGTTTCAAATGAGGTGGTTAATATAAAGAGCTTTGTTAGTCTTAATGTCCTCTCTTAATGTGAGCAATTACTTATCAAGGTTATAAAGCTGACAGTGGCAGGTATAATACTGTAACCCAAGTCTTTTTTTTACTTTCCAAATACACTATTCTTTTTCTAGGTCCTCAAGGTGGCTACTGATTCAGAGAAACATAACTTTAAGACAAGAAGATATTATAAAAATATCATTTCACTTGTGTCATTTTTCAAATGAAACAACACATGCATAGAGAAGATACATAACTTGTTAAAGGTTATATATTGGTTTAAGAGATGATTTACCTCTTCCTATAAAACAAAGATTTCACATCTCTACCAGTACTCTCAAGTGCCTTTTCACCTAATACTTTAAATTTTTTAAGCTTAATCCTTAACCCTTGGTTCCCATATTCTCTACCTTAACTCCTTCCCTCTTCATCTTTCCATTTAGGTTAAGGCTTTAATTATAATCACTATGCAGATGATTCAGCTTCTTTCTACCAGCCCCAATCTCTTCTAACAGATTCATTCCATATATTTCCAACTATATGCTAGATATCTCTGTTTGAATGTTCCAAAATGATCTTGATGCCTCAACTTTAATTTATGATCTTTCTGTGTTAAGTAAAAAATAATAACCTCTATTCTCTAAATCTCACTAAATTAATGTGTTTCAATTAAGAATATATTTGAAAGTAAATGTGTTAAATAAAATGTAAAATGATATGCACATATAAGAGGTTATACTATAATGTATTAGAAAAAAGACTTAGAAGCTGGAAAATATGCTTATAAATCCTGGATTACATGTTTACTAGCTATGTGACAGTGGAACAATCATTTAACCACTAATAACTTCTGATAAGCAGGAATTTCTTTATCCATAAAACAAGAATAATAAGTGTATTTATTACCTACTATACAGACTGTTGGGAGAGAAATGTAGTTGAAATTGCAAAATAATCATTAGATGGAACCTGCTATTTTCAACACCATAACTATCAAAGCTATGGAGAATCATGGGGGTGGAAGCTGGAAAAGACCCACCTAAACCTTGTGTGAGGGTACTGCTAACATTCTGAACACTGATGATAACAGGAAAGCAATATTTATGGTGGTAGTACCAATGCTAACACACTTTAAAAGACTTACTTAAAAAGGGCGTAGTATACATTATATTATTTGGAGCTCATAGTAGTCTTATGGAAAAAAAAGTAATGAAAATGCTATTCTTCCCATTTTATTTTTTAAAGCTTTTTATTTTCAAAACACATAAATATGTATGTATGTATGTATATATATATGTATATATATATACATATATATACATATATATATATATATAAATTCAAATCTTCTATACATATTTCCCGAATTATCATACTGCATAGGAAAAAATCAGATCACAAAGGGAAAAAAATGAGAAAGAAAAAAATGCAAGCAAACAACAACAAAAAAGTGAAAATACTATATTGTGAGTCATACTCATTGTCCACAGTCCTTTCTCTGCATGCAAATAGCTCGCTCAGTCACAAGACAAGGAACTGGACTGAATCACCTCTTTCTTAAAAAGAGGCATCCATCAGAATTGATCATCATATAGACTTGTTGTTGCTTTGTATCATGTTCTCTTGGTTCTACTGACTCCACTAGTATCAGTTCATGTAAGCATCTCCAGGCCTTTCTGAAATTATCCTGTTGTCTCTCCACTTTCTACTTATCCATTGCCCACATAGGCTGAATAGCAATCATTGTCCACTTCAACCCTACCATGACCATCCTAAACCTTGTCATCTACGTCATAGCCATCCTAACCACATTTCTAATCACTAACTTTTTAAACATCACCAAAATCAAATCTTTCAGCAGCCTGTGAAACAAATCAGATTCTCTTTGAACCACAGAGAAGTTAAGTGAATTGATATAAATCTTTTAACAAATAAGAAGTGGCTCTGATTAAGTTCTTATCCTCTTCATGTTCCATTTCATCATTATTCCATGATTGGCTAAGAATCCTTTCTGATCTGTGTTGTTGATAATATTAAAGCTTGTTCTGTTTCTGTTTTATCTTCTTTTTTAATCAGTTGGTGCAATTGCTTACTTACAGAGGTGAGAGGAAGGAGGAGGTATACTTCACAAGATAAAAATTCCATGCCTAAAATGATCTAATCTGAACCTTAATGAAGAAATGTAAGCCCAAAGTGAAGCAATGATTTGTTAAAGCTCACATGGCTTAGATGTGATGCATCCAAGAATGGATGGATGTGCATGAAATCCCCTTATACTTCTGAGAGCAGCTGATTTGTTTTTACTACAGATGGACTTCTAGAAGATTCATTCAAAAGAAATTTCCTAGGAATCTCACTTGTTTTCAACATCATCATATAGAATGCAGCACTTCTCCAAACACACACACACACACACACACACACACACACACACACACACACAATTTAAATTTTATTCCCATATTCTGCCTAACTCAGAAAGCCTTCCTTCCCAGAATCAAGTATTTTCCCATTAGAAAACTCCCATTCTAAGATGACAAAAAAAAAAAAATAACGATGAATGTTGGGGGGGATGTGGGAAAACTGGGACACTGATGCATTGTTGGTGAAGTTATGAAAGAATTCAGCCATTCTGGAGAGCAATTTGGAACAATGTCCAAAAAGTTATCAAACTGTGCATACCCTCTGATCCAGCAGTGCTACTGCTGGGCTTATATCCCAAAGAAATACTAAAGAAGGGAAAGGGACCTGTATGTGCCAAATGGTTGTGGCAGCTCTTTTTGTAGTTGCTAGAAACTGGAAAATGAATGGATGCCCGTCAATTGGAGAATGGTTGGGTAAATTATGGTATATGAACGTTATGGAATATTATTGCTCTGTAAGAAATGACCAGCAGCATGAATACAGAGAGGCTTGGAGAGACTTACATGAACTAATGCTGAGTGAAATGAGCAGAACCAGAAAATCACTATACACTTCAACAACGATACTGTATGAAGATATATTCTGATTGAAGAGAATATCTTCAATATAAAGAAGATCCAACTCACTTGCAGTTTATCAATGATGGACAGAAACAGCTACACCCAGAGAAGGAACACTGGGAATTGAATGTAAACTGTTTGCACTATTGTCTTTCTACCCAGGTTACTTGTACCTTCGGAATCCAATTCTTACCATGCAACAAAACGTTTGGTTTTACACACACATATTGTATCTAGGTTATACTGTAACACATTTAATATGTATGGGATTGCCTGTCATCTAGGGAAGGGAGTAGAGTGAGGAAGGAGAAAATATGGAAAAATGAATGCAATGGATAATGTTGTAAAAAAAAATTACTCATGCATATGCACTGTCAAAAAATTATAATTATAAAATTAATTTAAAAAATAAGAAAAAAAACCTCCCATTATAACTATCTATATAAATGCCTCAAATAATTAAAGTTGTTTTAACTTGTTTTAATGATAAAATGAAAGAAAATCCAGTAACATTATTTTAAGAATTAAGATGAGAGGGGAATACTGGGAATTCAGTTAATACATCTCCATCTGAGCCATTACTATAAGGGAAAAATAACTGTCAAGATTGTCAGAAAAAAATTGGAGAAAAGAATGTTCTTCTTCCTCCTGAAATTTTCATGGATTATACCATTCTCTTAAATTTAAAAATCCAGCCCAAAGACAAGCCATAAAATTATTCATGAGAATATTCTGAAGCTGTTCTTGGGGGTCTAATCATAGTATCAAGTAAATATTTTCATCTTATCTCATCTCCATGTCCTTGAAATAATGTCCTTTACCATTTAAAATATATTATACCTATAATTATTACATCATTTCCACTGCAAGTTGTATTGCTGCTTAGAAGATCAAATAGATATGTATTTATGGGGTAGATCCAGTTTTTTTTTTTTGTTTGTTTGTTTGTTTGTTTGTTTTTGTTTGTTTTTTTTTACTGTGCAGAATGGTAATAAAGGAAGATGGGAAGGATTAAAAAAGGTATGGTATCCTCCTCAAGCATATCTGAATTTTTTTTTGTCTCTCTGCCTTCACTTATTCAGTAGATGAACACTTTAGTCCCTGCCAAGTCACTTATTCTGCATTTTCATATTCATTTCATTTGAAGGGAGAACACAGAGAAGGTAGTGATAGAAATGTGGCTTTTGATGGTAAAACACAAAGGATGAATTGGAATGAGATGGCTAAGATTGAGAAATAAGCCTAAGCCTAATTACTAAGAATTGATATTTTTCTCCCTCTAGATGTCTTGATGAGATTGACACAACCAGTAAGTGTCAAAGGCAGGATTGGATGCCATATATTCCTTTTTATTTTTATTATAGCTTTTCATTTATCAAAAATACATACAAAGATAATTTTCAACATTCAATTCTAGAAAACCTTGTATTCCATATTTTTCTCCTTTTCTCTCCCTCTTAACCTTCCCCTGGACATCAAATAATCTGATATTGGCTAAATATGTTCAATTCTAAACATACTTCCACATTTATCATGCTGCTCAAGAAAAATCAGATTAAAAAAATAAGAGAAAAAAAAAGCAAACAACTACAACAACAAAGAATGAAAATATCATGCTTTGATCCACGTTTAGACCCCATAGTTCTCTTTCTGGATTCAGATAGCTCTCTCCATCACAAGTCTATTGGAATTGGCCTGAATGATTTCATTGTTGAAAACAGTCAAGACCACCAGTTGATCATTGCATAATCTTGTTGTTGTGTACATCTATTTTTTGGTTTTGGTACTCACTTTACTTGGCATCAGTTCTTGTAAGTCTCTCCAGCCCTTTCTGAAATCATCCTGCTGATAATTTTTCATAGAATAATAATATTCCATTATATTTATATAGCATAACTTATTCAGTCAGTCCCTAACTGATGGGCATCCACTTAGTTTCCAGTTCCTTGCCACTATAAAAAGGGATGTCAGGATTCCTATATTCAAATCCAGTTCTCTTTTCACTGTATTTTGCTGTTTCTCATATTTTTATAGTGCCTATGTATAAATTCCATGAAACTTACTAAAAAAGTTGAATATACATTCTCATTATACATTCGAAAATACTGAGGTCATTCAGTTGTATATTTTTGTAAAGGGTGAGAAATGTAGGAGTTGTTTAGTGGAACACTGATATCTTTGAGGTTTCAGAATACACTGATTGAGTCCTTAAAGAAATATAGAATTTTGAAATTGAAAAGGTTCTTGGTAGTCATTCCCATTATGACAAACTTCTAATAAGAGATGACTTATAAGCTCCCAAAGCTGTTGATGAGGGCTTTCCTCTGCTCATAGTTTAGGGAAAAATTATGTTGTTTATCCTTCTTCCCTCTCCATGCCTGCTTCCCCCTTTTACTTAACAACAGAGCTTAATCCTGAAAGGATTAGGGTCACCGTTTTGTTTAGCATGCTAAATGTACTCTAATTTATCTCCTATTGAAGATTTTAAAGAGTAAAAATTGAATTAAAAAGTGTTCTTTCAAAGCTTTGAGCTTTAGTATTTTATTAATTTTACTTCTAAAGTTAATAGTTTTTGATAAGACACAATAGAGAGACATACAGAAAGCCAGGGAAGAAAAAGACAACATCATCTCTCTGATTCTCCCAGCTATACTCTTCTGCCATGATGCAGAACTCTTGTCTTGTTCTCTCTCATATCAACATATTAAGTTCTGTAGGCACATTATTAAGACCAGTTAGGAACATTAGTCCAGAGGCTTTGGTTCTCCTTTCTTTTATCTGCAGCCTGCAGGCAGTCTCAGAATGGGAGAAAGGCTGATGCCCTCATTAGGGCTATTGGCAGCAAATACTGCCTTCCTACTCCCACAGCATAACTATTTTGCCTCTCTGATTGTGTGGACGCTGCCAGCCCCAGCATCAATTAAAAGAAAGAAACATTTCCTCATTCTTATCACCGGAGGAAAAATCCTCACAATTATTTTTAGAGGAAATAAAAATGAGGAATGCCCTACAGCATAAAGAAGTAAATCCAGAAGTGATATAGACAGCAATTGGTTAGAAGGGGGAAAATCTCTAAAGCCATCTAAAGGCTAGAGTATTACTTCAGTTAAAAAAAAAAAAAAAAGGTAAAGTACTTAAAAAAAAAAAAAAAGGTTTTTTTGGGGGGACACTTGGTATACTGAGAGATAAGACACTGTACAATTCACTATTCAAAGCTTCAGAATATTTTGTTAAATATAGTCTTATCAGTTTTTTTTTTCAGTTTTGTTTTTTTTTTTTTAGTTTTAATTAAACGCTTTAATTTTATTTATGCTGTCATGGATTGATTAACAATTTGCCAGCATAAACCAGGAAGTCTTAAAAAGCACATTGAGAAATCTGTTGATCTCTAAGCAGAAATCTTTTTTTTTTAATTTTTATTTATTTTTAAATTTTTTTTATTAATTTTATAATTATAACTTTTTTTGACAGTACATATGCATAGGTAATTTTTTACAACATTATCCCTTCTACTCCCTTCTGTTCTGAAAATTTCCCCTCCTTCCCTCCACCCCCTTCCCTAGAAGGCAGGTATTCCCATACATATTAAATATGTTATAGTATATCCTAGGTACAATATATATGTGCAGAACTGAATTTTGTTGTTGTTGTTGTTGTTTCAAAGGAAGAATTGGATTCGGAAGGTAAAAATAACCTGGGGAGAAAAAAAAAAATGCTAACCATTTACACTCATTTCCCAGTGTTCCTTTTCTGGGTGTAGCTGATTCTGTCCATCATTGGTCAATTGGAATTGGCTTAGCTCTTCTCTATGTTGAAGATATCCACTTCCATCAGAATACATCCTCATACAGTATCCTTGTTGAAATGTATAATGATCTCCTAGTTCTGCTCATTTCATTCAGCATCATTGATGTAAGTCTCTCCAAGCCTCTCTGTATTCATCCTGTTGGTCATTTCTTACAGAACAATATCAGTTTTATTTTTAAAAGTCTAGCCTATTACTTTTAAAACTGAAGTTTAATTATGCATCTTTATCAGGATTGTCACAAAAATTTTATCTCATCAGTTCTCAAAATGTTTATATTTTTTGTTTGGTGTATGTAAAATTCATTTATACAAACTAAAACTATTGTCAGATAATAGAATTTCATAATTAACCCAGTTCTTCCCATATCTTAAATAATCATCTAATGATAATTTCCTGTATAACAATTCCATATACATGCTTCCATACAAAAGTCAATATAGTCATTCTTTAAATATATATTTTGATCACAGACATCCTCCTATACTCAATAATAGTGTTAGAGCTAAATAGGAGTTTAGAAATCATGTACTCTAAAATTCACTTATTGTTAAGGAAGGAAACTGATGAATAAAAATGTTAATATTTCCCCTATAATTATATGCTAATTAATGTCAGAATGACAATCAGAATCATCATTATTCTAAGTCATAGCATCATTTAATGTTCATCCTTTGAGGAACCAATATAAAGTTTGGGCTTTCATTTCACAGCATCTCAATATATTTTGGTGGCTTGTCTGAGCTCACTCAGGGTAGAGTTAGAATTTAAGATTTCTGACTCACATAGCTCATTGTTCTTTCCACTATAGCATGTTGTTATCTCTTTACTATTTCATACTTGTGAAGCTGAGCTTTATACTCAAGCACAACTTTATAAGTTTTCCTTCATTTATTACTTATTATTAAATGTACTCCACAAGAAAATAAATACATATATTTATTATGCTAATTAGAAAATATTTAAAATACATATTGATTATTCTGTACAAGATATGGATTCAAAAGATAAATATAAAAATTTGGGAATGTTTATTGTCATACCTTGCTGAGAGCCCAATCCCATAGTAAGATGAGTGAAGTTATACTTTTTCATGATACAGCTGACTATCTCACATTTAGAAACATGGTACAAGTTATTCAATCTCAACACTCAAGAAAGATCAAAAATTAGATCTAGGGTAAGGAGAAACTTAAGCCCATTTTTTCACTAATATTATAAAGGGAAAACAAACAAAAAATATGTTTTTATTTCTAATACTAAAAAGATAGAACAGCATGCAAAGTACACACACATACACAAAATACATAAATCATACACACATACACACATGCATAAACACAAATATACCAGAGGAAAAGAATACAAGCCAAATTTCAATGGTTTCTTTTTCTAATCTTTTCAGGAAATGATTGTGTTCTCTCCTAGGCTCATCCCCCACACACAGCTGCTACATTTATTGTTCTAAATTAATCATGTCACTGCCCAACTCAAAAAATTCTAATTGTTCCCTGTTGATTCTACAATAAAATATAAATTCCTCATTTTGGCTTCTAAACTCTTTCTCAATCTGGCACTGAGCTCTTTTATCAACTTAAGCTTTGTCACACAGTCCATCTTTGAGCCAAACTGACCTACTTGTTGATCTCCTTACATGAAAAATTCATCCTCCATTGTCATGTCATTCATGCCTACTAGGCCTTCAACTACCACCTCCATCTCATAGAATCCAAAATTTTATTCAAGTGACATCTACAAGAAACATAAACTAACATATCATCCCTTAGACACACACACACACAATTTTTAGAATCCATTCCTCACAAATGAATTAAATTTCTTTTTAAAGTAATATTTATTTTAATTTATTGGTAAATATGCATGTTGTTTTCCACAAATAAAATTTAATTTTCTTGAAGTAAGAACTGTTTGATTTATATTTCTATAAATATACAATATTTTACTCCACAATATTGTGGAGCATCAATTTTCATGGGTTCATGTTGGAATATATTTTCAACTGCACAGTTTACCTTTCATAATTTCGGTGTGATATGTGAATAAAATTTATAAGCTCTAAAGCATTATATATTTTTCAAAATTTAATTTAGGTGAAAATTATGATGATTGAGAATAATAAAATAAAGGGAAATTTATGAAACCTGTTTCCCATCTTACATGACTTAGGATATATACATGTGTATTTATGTATGTATTTATTCAGCTATATGAAGGAAGCACATAATATAATAATATAAGAAGAGCCTTAGGTTTCTTTCCTTTAAAATAAAGTTAATGATTTCTTTACTAGCTCTATATCTGGGTTTTTATAATGTTCACATATGAACATATATACATATACATACAAACATGGATGTTTATACCCATATACATATGTAAGCATATGTATATGTAAATTTTATAATATTTTAAAATATTGAGTGCTAAACAAATTTAAGGCATTATTATTAGGGATGAAAATGAGAATTATGATAATATCTATGGTAAAATGTAATATTTTAGTATATGTAGAGATTTTCATTGTTTGCCTTCCATCCTTAAAATATGATATAAAAATTGTGGGATGTCACTGTTACAAATAGAAAAACAAAATTTTGATTGTTAAAATGTCTAATCAAACTTACCAAAAGTAATGAGAGTCACTATGCAAACTGTACCAATTTAATTTTGTTTACAGAATAAAGATTTATTTATATAAGAAAAAAGCATCATATTAAATTTGTTTTTCATAATAATTATCTAAAAAAAAAATTCAACCAGCCTAGCCTTGAAAATTACTGATAGAGACTTACACCTTTTCTAGTTCTTTATCTAAATATTGAACTAAAAGTCTCTGATTCATGGAGTGGTACAATATAAGATGAAGACAAGTCTCTCTGGCATTATAACAGTTTTTTTCCTCCAGATGTTAAAAGAGCATCTGTCACACAATCTCTGCCCTAAACCACACAGAATGACATCAATGGGCAGTTTTCTCATTACCTTCTGCTGAAGATTTTGCAAACTATGGACCTAAAATTTATTTCTGAGGCCCCTTTGGAATCTTTAACATCAGATACATATGGTAGAGAACTTTGGGTAAGCATAGGAGTTACACTTGAGGAAAAATCATGTTGCATAAATCTAGACAATAGATTCCTGAAAGCATTATTTGCAGGAATAGGAAAGTTAAGTGTATGGTGATTTCAAAGAAGTTCCATTAAATTCTCAGTGTCTAGCATATGAACACCTAGTAAATGATAAATAGGCTGAATAGGAAATGGGGCTTTAGCTTTAGTTTTACCTATTTAGCTTTAGTTAAATTGCTTTGGAATCAAAAAATGAATATGTATTTAATTGACAAAATGTCTCAGTAAATATACTACATCATAGAGCAATGTGTGATATCAAACTGAGGTCAGTCATACCATCAAAAGAATCTCTATGGACAACAAATCAAATTAGAAAACCATCTATGATGTCTTATATCCCTATTTTATCAAATATTTCCCAATTAGTTTAATATGGTTTAAGACACAAATAGAAGGGACATTTTTTCTATAGTCTGAAATCTTAAAGTGAGATATAATTGATGGATTATCTGCCTATTTATCTGTCTATTTATCTTTATAAGAGCTATGCTTTCCTTGATACAGAGTATTTCCAATGAGAACCCTTCTACAGATTGACATCTAAGCTCTTCTTAAGAGGTTATGAGTCATTCAATCATCTGTTAGATGTTACATTTAAATCTAAATCTTTCTTACTTCAAGACCAGCTCTCCAACTACCTTTCACCAGCATATACTGTATCTCTTCTGTGTGTGTGTGTGTGTGTGTGTGTGTGTGTGTGTGTGTGTGTTTATACATATGTATATGAATGTGTAAGTCTTGGTGATTTACTAAGCCTTTCCAGTCCCTAACCAACTCTATAGCATTATAAATTGCATAGAAGGATGCTAATCTACTTTGGGAAAAATAAAACTTGATAGTTTCTTATCCAAATGAAATTATGTTGGCATAACCAATTCCCAGGTGAGAAAATTCCATCTACTAACTCAGGTTAGCATATTCTCTAAAGATTGAAGTCTTAGAAAGCTCAAAATGCTCTGAAAATTTAGGTGCTGAACTACATTGATAGAAGGAATTTCCTCATCTGGGAGTTTCCTATCACAATGACTTTATTGGCATACATACAGTAGTACCATTGGAGAAGCTCCATTGTAATTATACATATATTCTTCAAGTTATGTCCTGGACAAGACTATTAAATTTTCTGAGTCTAAATTCTCTAATGAATTAATGAGTCTCTAATAACCCTTTTAAATCTAAATCCTTTTTCCAACTATCTTATTATCTTATGACCAGTTGATTTTAAAGATCTCTTCTGCCTTCAAATCTTATAGTCCTTAAGAGATGACTTGGCACTGTACCAAAACTACTTTTGTCCTATTGATTCGATTACCACAATGAAGGTAATATTGTGATAGGCATTGAAATGCATTCATAATCCAAGGATTTAATGAAAAGTCAAACATCTTTAGGTTCAATAATGAAGCAAAATATCTCTAATTAGCATTGTATATTCTACTAATTCTAATTACTAATTACTACTAACTACTAATTACTAATTAATATAACTATATATGATAATCTTGACATGATGACAGAATATTGTATGGAAAATTGAAATATTCTTACACCTGTTGCTTACTCAACAGACACCAAGGAATCACTTTGATTGATTTTATATTGATTTTAGTGTCCTTAAAAAAACCACTATTTTGCTGTCATGTAGATGCTATGATAAAATTGTCAGATTGGCTAGAATGACAGGGAAAGATAATGCAGGATGTTGGAGGGGATGTGGGAAAAGTTGAATACTAATACATTGTTGGTGGAACTGTGAATACATCCAGGAATTCTGGAGAACAATTTGGAATTATGCACAAAAATTATCATACTGTGCATATCCTTTGATCCATCAGTGTTACTACTGGGCATATATCGCAAAAAAATTTTATTTTCTAATTTTTAAAAATAATTTATTAATTTTATAATTATAATTTTTGACAGTACATATGCATGGGTAATTTTTTTTTACAACATTATCCCTTGTAATCACTTTTCCAAATTTTCCCCTCCCTCCCTCGACTCCATCCCCTAGATGATAGGCAATCCCATATATATTAAATGTGTTACAATATAACCTATATTTAATATATGTGTGTAATTCTTGTTGCATAGTAAGAATTGGATTCCGAAGATATAAGTAACCTAGGTAGAAAGACAATAGTACAAACATTTTACACTCCTTTCCCAGTGTTCCTTCTCTGGGTGTAGCTGTTTCTGTCCATCATTGATCAAATGGAACTGAATTAGCTCTTCTTTATGTTGAAGATAACCACTTCAATCAGAATACATCCTCATACAGTTTTGTTGATGAAGTATATAGTAATCTTCTGGTTCTGCTCATTTCACTCAGCATCCCAAATAGATTTTAAAGAAGGGCAAGGGATCTGTATGTGAGAGAACATTTGTGGCAGCCCTCTTTAAAGTGGCCAGAAACTGGAAACTGAGTGGATGCCCAGCAATTGGAGAATGGCCAAATAAATTATGGTATATGGATGTTTTGGAATATTATAGCTGTATAAAAAATGACCAGCAGGATGATTTGAGAAAGGCCTGGAGAGACTTACCTGAACTGATACTGAGTGAAATGAGTAGGACCAGGAGATCATTATATACTTTAACAACAATACTATATGATGATCAATTCTGATGGACATGGCCCTCCTCAACAATGAGATGAACCAAACTAGTTCCAATAGAGCAGTAATGAACTGAAACAGCTACACCCAGTGAAAGAACTCTGGGAGATGACTATGAACCACTACATAGATTTCCCAGTCACTCTATTTTTGTACACATGCATTTTTGATTTTCTTCACAGGCTAATTTTTACACTATTTCAAAGTCCAATTCTTTTTATACAGCAAAATAATTGTTTGGACATGTATACATATGTTGTATATAACTTATACTTTAACATATTTTACATGTATTGATCAACCTGCCATCTGGGGGAAGGGGTTGGGGGAAGAAGGGGTAAAGTTGAAACAAAAGATTTGGCAATTGTCATTGCTGAAAAATTACTCATGCATATATCATATCTTGTAAATAAAAAAAGTTATAATTAAAAAAAGAAAGAAAAAAAAGATTGGGATCAAATTAGTATAAAGAAAAATTTTAAGAGTAAAATAAATCATATATAAAAACCCAACAATTTTATTCTTTGTTTCTAATATTTGTGTCTGTTTCTTAATTACATTATATTTTCTAGTTTAATAAAATATTGCTTTCATCAACTTATTTATATAACACTGAATAAGGAAATTAATTCAGATAATAGTAATTTTAATTATATTGATGATATCCATGTGTTCCTAATATTTTTCTATTTTTCCACTTATTAAGATCTATTTTAATTGTTTTGATTAAATGTTCTATTTCTATAATTTGACTGCTGCTAGGTAATACAGTTTTAAGTCTAGCACTGATCAGCTATTTTTCTTTGCATATTTTCCCATTAATTCCCTTGATGTTCTTGATTCTTTGTTCTTTTTGATGAATTTGTTGTTTTCTAGATCTATAGAGTAATTTTTTGGTAGTTTGGTATGACACTGAATAAGAACCTTAATTTAGATAAAATTGTCATTTTTATTATATTAGCTTAGCTTACCTATGAGCAGTCACTATTTTTACAATTGTTTAGATGAACTTCATAATTTTTTTAATCTAAATGAAAGAATGATTTTAGGATCCTATCTCAAAATATTGCATAGTGATAATCTTGAAGATGAGTTGATATTGATTAAAATAAAGTGAAGTAGAATAATTATATAGCATACAGAAGCAATATGTTGAATAAATATAAAGATCCTGATTACTCAGAAAAGAACTATCTCACAAAAATTTGGATACCAATCTTGCAGAAATAAGATTTTTTTTTCTTTTCTTCTTTTTTTTTTAACTAACCGCATTTTATTTTATTTTTTTTTAATTACAGATAAAGAAATTTTCAAAATTCATTTTTAAAAAGAACTGGATTGGAAATTTTATTTTTATCTTATTTCTTCCTCTTTTTCCTCTCTAATGTAATTTAGGTTATACATGTGTAATAATGAAAAAATATATTTATACATTAATAATGTTATAAAAGAAAAAAAATGAACAAAAAGAATACATGCTTATGCACATATGTGCACTCATATGCACACACACACACACACACACACACACACACACACACACACACACCATTCAAAGTAAATTAGCCTGCTTTGATCTGCATTCAGACTATAAGTTCTTTCTCTGGCTAAAGTCTTGAATTTTTGTGAATTGTTGAGAAAACTAAGTAAATGGCAATTGATCACTGTTAAGTGTTAGTGTCATTGTGCATGATTTTCTCATGTTTCTTTTTATTTTACTGAATTTCAGTTCATGTAATTCTTTCTATGGTTTATCTGAAATTTCATGTGCTCATCACTTCTTTTAACTCAATATTATTCTACTATATTCATGTACTACAACTTATACCAATTGATGGAAAACCTCTCAATTTCTGATTTTTTGCTAGTACAAGTATTGCTATAAATTTTTTTGTACATGTGCATCCTTATTTCCTCCCCCCCTTTTCATATTTTTTGTGGGATACAGACTTAATATGCTAATACTAGATCAAATGGTATGCACAGTTTGGTTACCATTTTGGCATAGTTCTAAATTGCTTTTTAACATGGGTGGATTTGTTCACAGCACCATCAACAATACATTACAGTCCCAATTTTTCAATGTCTTCACCAACATTTATCATTTTCCTTTTCTGTAATATTTGTCAATCAGAAAGGTGTGATGTAGTAGCTCAGATAGTTTTAAATTTCATATGACTAGAAATAGTTTTGCTTCCTCTGAAGACTGTCTATTCATATTCTTGATCACTTATTTCATATCTTTGATCATTTATGAATTTAAGAAAAAAAGTAATATTGTTTATTTCATTTAGTTCTCTACCTAGTTTGAGAAACAAAGCCTTTATGACTGACATTTGGCAAAAGAAAAAGTTTCCCAAACTTCTATTTTCCTTGTAATATTGGCTGCATTGGTTTTACTTATGTAAAAGCTTTTTAGTTAAATAGTAAAATTATCCATTTGGAATTTATAATCCTCCCTATCTCTTGTTTGTCATATATACTTTCCTTCTTCATAGATATGACAGGTAACATATATATAAAGTTAAAAGTTTTGAGAAATAAATAAATAAATATATTTATTTTTTTAATATATTTATATTTAGTAACATCCACATTAAAGGATCAAAGGGCCCTGAATCTGATATTCCAAAAGGTAAAGGAACTTGGAATATAGACATGAATAAACTACCCTGCTAAACTGAGCATTTCCTTCCTAGGAATAAGATCAACATTCAATGAAACAGGTGAGTTCCATTTATTTCTGATTACAAAAAACAAAACAAAACAAAACAAAACAAAACAAAACAAAACAAAACAAAAAAACAAACAAAAAAAAAAGAAGCTAAACAAAAAATTTGACCTCCAATTATAGGACTCAAGAGAAGCATAAAAAGGTAAAAATAACTCTTGAGAACTGTATTTTTGTTATGGGTATACATAGAGATTGCATGTATAATTTGATTTTACTGTTATAATATAAAAAAAGAAACTAGAGGTGGAAAAGGTATTGTACCAGAAAAAGGGGAAAATAGAGGTAAAAAGAGGGAAATAATATCTCATGAAGATGCAAAGGAAACCTTTTGTATTTGAGGGAAAGAAGGGAGGAGGATGAACACTGTGTGACTCTTACTCTCATCAGACTTGGCTCAAAGAAAAAAAAAATATTAGACATATTTGGCTTACAGAGAAACTTCTCTCACCTTTTTGAAAAGTGGGAGGGGAAAAGTGAAAAGGTAAGGGGTAGGCTAAATAGAAGATAATACAGAAATAGTAGGGGAAACCTAAAAGAAAGGAGAAGGAAATCTAAAGGGTAAGGGTTGCTTGAAGAAAGTGGTGCCCATAAATTAAATACTGGGGAGGAGGATGAGGGGAAAAGAAAATAAAAAAGTGTAATCTGGAGGTAATAAGATGGCAGGAAATACAGAATTAATAATTTTAACTGTGTATAGGAATGTGGTGAACTTTCTCATAAAGCAAAGATGGATGACAGACTGGATTAAAAGCCAGAGTCCTACAATATGTTGTTTACAGGAAACACAGTTAATACAGGGTGATACAGACATAGTAAAGGTAAAAGACTAAAGCAGTATCTATTATACTTCAGGTGAAGTAAAAAAAAAATAAATAAATAAAAAAGCAGGGGTAGCCATCTTGATCTTAGATCAAGCGAAAGCAAAATTTGATCTAATTAAAACAGATAAGGAAACTATATCTTGCTAAAAGGTACCATAGATAATGAAGCAATATCAATACTAAACATATATGTACCAAGTAATATAGAATCTAAATTACTAAAAGAGTAGTTAAGAGTGCTGCCATAACTTGCCTTACTTAATCTCCCCCACTCAAGGATCCCTCCCTTGTGTTCTTCCCTTATCCTATGCTCCCCTATCTACCCATCTCTTCCCCCTTATTTTTAATAGATTTATATATATACATATATATATATATATATATATATATATATATACACACACACACACACACACACACACACACACACACACACATATATATATATATATATATATATATATATATATATATATATATATATATATACCTTTCATGACACATATGTAGTGTTTCCTATTGAACCCATTCCCAATGTGAGTAGGTTTTCAGTACTATGAGTCCTCCTCCCCCCTCTAATGCCTCTGTGTCTTTTCTTCCTCTGCACCTCATTTGTATAACAGAATTATTATTTTTACCTTAACTCTGCCACTTCTTTTTGAACAATTCTATCATTGATGTGAATCTTAAATATATAGTATACATTTCCCATGAAAAAAAATAAACAACTTGTCCATGGTGAGTTCCTTAAAATTGTCTTTTGAAATTGGCTCTTATATGTCATATTTGAGTTTGGATTTGGTTGATAGAAAGTCTTGAAAAATCTGAAAGTTCATTAAATGTACATTTTTTCTCATTCAAAATTATAGATAATTTTGCTTGGCATAATATTTTTGGCCACATGTATAGTTCCTTTGAATGTTGGTAAATATGATTCTAGGACCTATGATCCTTTACTGTAGTTGCTGGCAAGTATTGTACAATTCTAATTGCAGCTCCAAAGTTTTTGAACTTTTTTCTTGTTTCTTGCAAAAATTTTTTCTTTGATCTGAGGTTTTGAAATTTGGCAATAATATCCCTATGTGTTTTCCACAAAGGATCTCTCTGAGGTGGCAGTTAGAGATAGAAACTTTTTTTTTTTTTTTACTAAAATGGCTTCCTCTGACAATGAACCCTAATTTTCCCTGTTCCTACAATGTGTTTCAATCATGGGATTCTTTCTTCTTTGCAGGTTCATTTTATTAATAAGAGGTATTAATATAAGCACCTCTAATCATGGGGTCAGGAGATGGTGCCTTATGCTTCACCTTAACTCTCCCTTTTGACCAGGAAACCCAAACCCCATTGCTCCACCCTCCTGCAAGTGTCCACAATTAGTAGTGCCCCTGCCCCACTACTTCTGCACTCACCAGGTGCTCGTTCTCATCTCAGTCTCAGCAGCACAGCTGGTCCTCGCTGTTCATTTGTTCATTTGCTCTCTGGGACTAAGATCTCAATGCAAAAAAATTGGGAGGTGAGAGTCCCTGAGGTTCCTGCTGAAGCAACAGCCAAACCCAGCTAGCCACTGTAGTCCCCACTTGATATTTCTGTGGAGCTATTCCAGAGGTATTTCTCTTTCTGACAGGTTAATCTCTATTCTGGGGTCTTTTTTCAGATCTTCTCAGGTTGTGCCAGGAGGACCCCTGTTCTGTCCAAAATTTGCTTTTTCACAAGTCTATCTCTGAGGTGCAAATTTGTTCTATTTATGGGAGAAATTGGGAGAACTTGAAGCTGATCAAGCTACTCTGACATCTTCCCAGAATTATTATTCTGATTATATGATAGAAACTTCACCTGTACTCAGAGTTACTACCATTTCCACCCCAGCAAGATCTTCCTCACTGTTAGTGAATAAAAAATTTTCTTATCAATAGCTTTACTTTTTGAAAGATGGTGTTATCATTAAGGCAAGCCAAACCTGAATTTTAAGAATAGATTAAAAAAAAATTGTGGCCTATAGTGAAAATACAAAACATGGGCATAAACCAAAATAAAATGGCAGCAAGGCACATGCGTAGCTCCCAGCTTGATCCAAAGCAATTCATAGTAACAGAACTAAAGGAACTTACTTTCTGTACTTCCTCTAGGAATATATTTTAATTAGTTAGTTATTTTTAACATTTTTCAAAAAAAAAATTCAAATCCTACCTTTCCCTCTAATGATCCCCTCCTTTATCCATTGATAAGGCAAGTAACATGATAACAATTATAAATGTAAAGTGATGCTAAACAAATCTCCACATTTTCCATGTTATCCCTCCAAAAAAACACTTTGTAGAAGGTCATCATGAATTTCATGATAGATCATCATGGATGATGAGATACTTCATTGCTTAGCTGAGCTGATTCATTACTAAACATTTTTTCCGCTGGATGTGTATGTAGGCAATTAGATTTATTTGTCATATAAAATATTAGACCCTTAGGCAGCCTACTTTCCAATTTGACCTCTTCATAGTTGCTGATTATCTCCTTTTGGTAGAAGTAGAGAGACAACTGACCTCTCCTTTGTGTAGTCTAGGTTAAGTTCCCTTAGCTTGAGATTCTTTTTTGGTTTAGTCTTGATGCAATCATATTTTGGGTTCTTATTCAGATGACTGTCTAGTAACAAAAGTGTAAATATCTGAGTGGGGGAGGAGGAGGGAGAGGGCAATTTCATTATCTTTGTTGGCTTTATTCTAAGCAGATGAGCTATTCACACATAGATCCCTTCCAAAGTATGGAATTTTTTTCAACACCTTAAAGAGCTTCTTCTTTAAATTTTAATACATCTGCCTTTTCATTCCTCATGATTTTGATCTTTTATAAAAATTCAGTTGGTAAAATATTGTTTATAAAATGATAGGCAATCATCAAGAGAAAGTTATGGGAAGCTGCCTAGAGTATAGTGGAGTTAATAGAGAGCTGACCTTGGAGACAAAAGCCCAGGTTTAAATGCTTCCCTCTGACACAAGTAGGCTATGTTACTCTAAACAATTTATTTAGAAATTATAAAGAGAAACAATAGACAGAGAAATTGTAAATGAGAGAGGGCTAGAAGATTCTATTCTTTTTTAAAAATATAATTTGATTTCTTTTCTTTTTGCCCATTTTAAAAATGTTAATTTGTGGAATAAAACAAGCATTTTTATGTAATAATATAATAAAATATATTGTTATACATGAAAGTACAAACCTATTAAGTACAACTTTCTATTCATTCTAAATATACAATAAAGTTATTATTCTGTAAGTTTTTTTTTTTTTCCCTCCGCTCCACTTTAGAGATGGTTACCTTTATACACAATTAGGGGTGTGTGTGTGTGTAAATCCAGTAATCTGTTATTTGTGCATGTATATAGCATCTTTCTTCCTATATCCCTTGTAGTTAACTTGGGAATGTATAATTATCAAAATGACTTATTCACTCAATGTTGTTTTTAAAGCAATATTGATGTTACTATATTCAGTATTATCTTGGTTCTGCTCATTTCTCTCTTGATTATTTATGCAAGTCTTTCCATGTTTTTCTGATATCACTGAGCTCATCAGTGATTCCATCACAATCATCTACCACACTGCTTATTCAGTGAATCCAAATTGATGAACATCTCAGCATTTCCATATCTTTGTGATTACAAAGAGTTGCTAAACATTTTAGTACATATAGGTTTTTCTTTTTCCTCCTAACCATATCTTTGGGAAAAAAAAAAAAAAAAAAAAACAACTTAGTTATGATGTTACTGGGTCAAAAGAGATAGGCAGTTTAAATTTTTTCTGAGCGTAACTCCATATTGCTCCTCAAAATGGTTGGATTAGTTTATAATTACATCTACAGTGAATTAGTGTCCCAATTTTTTACCATCACCTCCACCACTTGTAACTTTCTTCAATCATTTTAGCCAATCTTAAAAACTATTACATGATTTCTCAAGGTGCTTTTAATTTGTGTTTCTCCAGTAAATAATGCTTTAGAGAACTTTTTATATCTCTACAAATTGTTTTGATTTCTTCCTTGGAAAACTGCCTAATTTGTATCATTTAATCATTTATCAATTGTGAAATGACTCATTTTCTCATAGATTTGAAAAAGTTTTTTTATATATTTGAGTTCTGAGACCTATATTTCATAAACTGTCTATCTAATCCCTCCCCCCAAAAATTTCTGCTCTCCTTCTGATCTTGGCAACATTTATTTTATTTGTATTTGTATTTATTTTATTTTATTCTACATTACTTAAAGAGAGGGTAGCTAAAGCTATTTATAAGCTGTACCTTCATTTTATTTTGGAAAATTCTCAAATCTGAATTGAAGACAATAATCCAGATTAGGAATGAACTGGAACCAAGTCAACTAGTGAGAACCAATTGCTGGATTTGTGAGAATTAATATTTACCCTTTGGAAAAGAGCAAATGCTACAAAACAGAACTTGATTCATTTTTTTTTTATTGTCTATACTTAAAAATGATGGAAGAAATATTATTTTAGAATAAACTTAAAAGTGTATCATCTCATGCATTTTTAAGAGCAGGTTGTTAAACATTTATTACTCTCTACTATTGGGTACATTCTACATGATCACAAAATATCTATATGAGCCCAAATACTGTGGTTGATATCAAATACCATAGTATTTGGGTTGATTCTGGCTATGCCAAATTTATATAAGCAGGCCAAAGATATAGCATTAAGAAAAATATCTCCCTTTTCAATTAACTTAACTTTTCAGACTTTTATAGCAGACATTAAAAAAAAAATGATTCAAATGATTTGGTTGAACATTAAGGATTGCATCACCACAATTCCTCCTCTATCCTCCCCAAAATTAGAAGCATTTTTCCATCATCATGAACAAATCCAGTTTGCCACACTACTGCTCATATAAACTAGATTATCCTTCATGTAGCTAAAGCTGAGTTGATTGAAAATAAACTGTTCCCCTGCCTGACTCCAGAAATCCAGGCTGCTCTATTTTAAATTTCATCATGTTGGCCTGAGTGATGTTGAGAACATCTTACTTTTTTAAAAGCAAGGAAAATGATAAATCCCATGTCTCCTGTTGAGAAGTTTTAAAAGTTTTCTATTTTGTTGATAAAGAACAAAAAGAACAAGTAGGAGCAGGAGATATATATATATATATATATATATATATATATATATATATATATATATATATATATATATATATATATATAATGTCACTGAATGAGTAATGAAAAAAATTAGATTAATGGATCTTCAAAGGAGCAGGATATATATATATATATATATATATATATATATATATATATATATATATATATATATATATATATATATTTTTTACTGTACATTGAACCTGGCAGGAATGAATAAGATCCAAAAATTAATGAACTACAGTAGATATATTAGGCTTATTATTTTTAAATTATTGTCATAGTTCAGATTTGAATTCTCAGAGTTTTAGACAGAGAAAGGATTCAAAAACCTTGAATAAAAAAATAACAAATATACAATATAATTCTATGTTTCATTGTTCTTCCACAATTCTGACCCAGAAGAAGCAGATCAATAACAATTGTAGAATATAGTAATCTTTGTAATATGGAATTTTAATAAAAATAAACTCATCTACTAATTTGGAAGATTATAGAGCCAAGAAACATAGAAAGAAGGAGATACTTGAAGAAAAACACAATTTTGTAGATATAATCAAGTTCAGAGAAATAATAGAAAATTAATAAAAATAATATTTAAAATTACTAGCAAAGAGCAAAGCATTACATTGAATTAGTGATTTTAGTATTTGAAAGGATTACTATTTTAGTGGATAACAATAATTATAATTTTATACAGTAATTTTCTGAATTTAGTATAATAAAACATGTAGCCCTTCATACAAGGTCATATAAAATTTGAATACACACACACACATATATAAAACAAAATGAAATGACAATAACAAAAACCCCTCAAATTTTTCTTATAAGAACTGTTTATGGATATAAGAATTACACAAACATATACACAAAATATCAGCTGATATAATCAGACTGCCTCATCATGTCAAACTTGTCAAATGCTAAATATTTGAAATTGAATTATGTTTTATAAATTTTATTTTATTTTGAAAGGGGAATAAATATGTTCATAACTTCACATATATATTGTTCCTTCTAAGATTTCACGAATAAAATGTGATTTTCTTCTTTTCCATTATCTGTTAGCAGTAAGCTGATCCAACTTAATAGACCATTTGCATTTGGTAATATGATTCTTTGCTAGCTGTTGTATGTTAAAACAAAGAAAACAAAACAAAAGAATGTCTTAGTACAGTTTAGAATTTTATCTAGGATTGCATAGTAAACTACTGCAATAAATAAAATAAAATAAAAGTTTCCCTCTATTCTTCCACAGTTCCTAATGAAATCATACACAGAAATATATGAAGCTGGAAGAGCTCTGAGATGCTATTTAGACAAACACTTTCATTTTATAAATGAACAAAATGAGACCTAGAGAGTTTAACTAACTTGCCTAAAATCCCACAAGTAGTCAATGACACAGCTAGGATCTAGGACTCCAAATCCAGACTCATTGTGATTTCTACTGCTCTACCTTATCTCTATTAAAAAAAATATTTACAACTATTTTGCTAAATTTTCCCTTTTTAAATTTAATTAGAGAATCAGATAACATTTTAGGGGGGGAAAAAGCACTATACATATTAATAATTTAAATTATAGCAGTCTTGGACTTAGGAGAATAGTAATACAACTTCAGAGACTTTTTTAGCAATGGGATTTCCTTTATAAGATGAGCAGTGGTCTCTAAAATATGGACACAAACCAGGGCCACATAGCTTCAAAGTGTGTAAAACTAAATTTGAATTCAAGTCTTTATAACTTGAGGGTCCAGTGTTCTATCCATTGTAACACTTTGCTGCCAGAGATAAATCATTTGAAAATTCTCTAAAATTGTAGGTGGATCTTTAATTATTTTTTCTTGTTCATCTTATGGTATTATATGTCTAAAACTGAAAGATAGACTTCAACCAATGATTATAGTTTTGCTTTATATTTCTCTCTGCAATTCAGCTTAAAAGGAAGGAATGATGAGACTAAGATTAGGTGATGGAAAAGGGAAAAGGAAAAGGGGCAGAGAAACTGAAGCAGATTGGATATAATCACTTATACTGAGCATATCTTCTCTCTCTGCAGTCTCTTTTTCTTAAAAAAAAAAAGGGGGGGGGGTGGTGGAAATTAATTGTCTTAGGTTCTCCACTTATTTATCTGACCACTCCTTCTCAGTTTCTTTTCTTGGATCTTAATTTAGATCAAAATTACTAATAGCATAGTCCCACAGAACTCCATCCTGGGCTCTCTTGCATTCTCCATATATATTTTTTTATCTAATAATCTCATTAATTTCCATGGATTTAATGATTATGTATGTACTGGTAATTCCTAAATTTACTTATTTAGCTTTAACCCTGTTGTTGACCTCCCAATTTGTATCTACAACTGCCTTAGAGATATAGTATCACAAACTTGATGTGTTATACTTATCCCAAAATTCAATATGTCTCAAAATGACTATATTATCTTTCCCCTAAAACCTTCCTCCTTCCATACTTACAATTATTAGTTAGGGCACAACCATTTTCCTATTTATCTATGCCCAAAATTTAGTTGTTATACTAGAATACTCACTGATGCTTATTTCTTGTGTTTAATCACCTGACAAGTCTTGTCAATTTTACCTTAATATCTCTCAAGTATATCGCTCTTTTATCTTATGACATTGCAATTACTCTTGAGTAAGGAATTAGATGTTTGCAATCATTGGTCTTTCTATTTTTTAACCACTAAATTATTTCAATGATTATTCCATTATATTGTTGTTTTATATTTGGTATAACTAGTTCTCCTTCTGTCCTCTTCCTAGCCCCACAATTCTTTCTCTGAGATATTTACATTTTTCTTCCTCCATATAAATTTTATTATATATTTTAAGTCTGTAGGATGAGTAGATGAGTAGCTTAGCTGACAGAATGCTGAGTCTGAAGTCAAGAACACTCATCTTCTGGACTTCAAATTTGGTCTCAGATACTTACCAGATGTATGATCTTATGCAAGTTATTTAACCTTGTTTGATTCAGTCCCTCACCTGTAAAATAAGTTGGAAAAAGAAAGCAAATTATTGCAGTGTTTTTTAAATTAATTAATTAATTTAATATTTTCCCCAGTTACATTCAAAATCATTTTTACATTGTTTTTTTTTAATTTTGTTTTTTATTAATTTTTATAATTATAACATTTTCTTTGACAGTACATATGCATAGGTAAATTTTTTTTACAACATTATCCCTTGTACTCCCTTCCATTCTAAGTTTTTCCCCTCCTTCCCTCCACCCTCTCCCCTAGAGGGAAGGCATTCCCATACATATTAAATATCTTATAGTATATCCTAGGTACAATATATATGTGCAGAACCGAATTTTGTTGTTGTTGTTGTTGCAAAGGAAGGATTGTATTCACAAGGTAAAAATAATGTGGGAAGAGAAACAAAACAAAACAAAACAAACAAACAAACAAACAAACAAAAAACAATGCTCACAGTTTACACTCATTTCCCATTGTTCCTTTTGTGGATGTAGCTGATTCTGTCCATCATTGATCAATTGGAATTGGATTAGCTCTTCTCTATGTTGAAGATATCCACTTCCATCAGAATAAATCCTCATTCAGTATCATAGTTGAAGTGTATAATGATCCCCTAGTTCTGCTCATTTCACTCAGCATCAGTTGATATAAGTCTCTCCAAACCTCTCTGTATTCCTCCTGTTGGTCATTTCTTACAGAAAAATAATATTCCATAATATTCATATACCATAATTTACCCAACCATTCTCTAATTGATGGACATCCATTCATTTTCCAATTTCTAGCCACTATGAAAAGGGCTGGCACAAACATTTTGGCACATACAGGTGTCATATTCCTTGGGATATAAGCCCAGTAGTAGCACTGCTGGGTCAAAGGGTATGCACATTTTGATAACTTTTGGGGCATAATTCCAGATTGCTCTCTAGAATGGTTGGATTTTTTTTTTAATTTTTATTTTATTTTATAATTATAACATTTTTTTGACAGTACATATGGATGGGTGATTTTTTACAACATTATCCCTTGCACTTACTTCTATTCAGATTTTTTCCCTTCCTCCCCCAACCCCCTCCCCCAGATGGCAAGCAGTCTTATATATGTTAAATATATTACAGTATATTCTAGATACAATATATGTGTGTAGAACCAAATTTTTTGTTGCACAGGAAGAATTGGATTCAGAAGGTAAAAATAACAGTTTACACTCATTTCCCATGGTTGGATTTTTTCACAACTCTACCAACAATGCAACAGTGTCCCAGATTTCCCACAACCCCTCCAACATTCATCTTTATTTATTCCTGTCATCTTAGCCAATCTGACAGGTGTGTAATGATATCTTGGAGTTGTCTTAATTTGCATTTCTCTGATCAATAGTGATTTGGAACACTTTCATATGAATGGAAATAGTTTTAATTTCATCATCTGAAAATTGTGTATTCATATTCTTTGACCATTTATCAATTAGAGAATGGCTTGATTTCTTATAAAGTCAATTCTCTGTATATTTTGGAGATGAGGCTTTTATCAGAACCTTTAACTGTAACAATGTTTTCCCAATTTGTTACTTCCCTTCTAATTTTGTTTGCATTAGTTTCGATTGTGTAGAAACTTTTTAATTTGGTGTAATCAAAATTTTCTATTTTGTGATCAATAATGGTCTCTAGTTCTCCCTTGGACACAAACTCCTTCTTCCTCCACAAGTCCGAGAGGTAAACCATCCCATGTTCCTCCAATTTATTTATGATTTCATTCTTTATGCCTAAATCTTGAACCCATTTTGATCTTATCTTAGTATGTGGTGTTAAATGTGGGTCCATGCCTAGTTTCTGCCATACTAATTTCCAGTTTTCCCAGCAGTTTTTGTCAAATATGAATTCTTATCCCAAAATTTGGGATCTTTGGGTTTGTCAAACACTAGATTGCTATTTTTATTCACTATCTTGCCCTGTGAACTTAACCTATGCCACTGATCAACTAGTCTATTTCTTAGCCAATACCAAATGGTTTTGGTGACTGTTGCTTTATAATATAGTTCTAGATCAGGTACAGCTAGACCACCTTCATTTAATTTTTTTTTTCATTACTTCCCTTGAAATTCTTGAACTTTTGTTGTTCCATATGAATTCTATTCCTATTTTTTCTAGGTCATTAAAATAGTTTCTTGGGAGTCTGATTGGTATAGCACTAAATAAATAGATTAGTTTAGGGAGTATTGTCATCTTAATTATATTTGCTCGGCCTATCCAAGAGCACTCAATGTCTTTCCAATTATTTAAGTCTGACTTTATTTTTGTGACAAATGTTTTGTAATTTTGCTCATATAATTCCTGACTTTCTTTTGGTAGATATAGTCCCAAATATTTTATACTATCAAAAGTTATTTTGAATGGAATTTCTCTTTGTATCTCTTGCTGTTGGATTGTGTTGGTAATGTAAAAAAATGCTGAGGATTTATGTCGATTTATTTTGTATCCTGCAAATTTGCTAAAGTTCTGAAAATAGCTGTTTAGCAGAGTCTTTGGGGTTCTCTAAGTATGCCATCATGTCATCTGCAATGAGTGATAGTTTGATTTCTTCATTTCCTACTCTAATTCCTTGAATCTCTTTCTTGGCTCTTATTGCCAAGGCTAGAGTTTCTAGTACTATATTGAATAGTAATGGTGATAGTGGGCAACCTTGTTTCACTCCTGATCTTACAGGGAAAGGTTCTAGTTATTGCCATTACATATGATGTTTAGTGACGGTTTTAAATAAATGCTCATTATTATTTTAAGGAATAGTCCATTTACTCTAATACTCTCAAACGTTTTTAGTAGGAATGCTTTTACTGCATCTATTGAAATGATCATATGGTTTTTATTAATTTGATTATTAATATGGTCAATTATACTAATAGTTTTCCTAATATTAAACCAGCTATGCATTCCTGGTATAAATCCCACTTGGTCATAATGTATTATCCTAGGGATGATTTTCTGAAGTCTTTTTGCTAATATCTTATTTAAGATATTAGCATCAATATTCATTAAGGAAATTGGTCTATAGTTTTCTTTCTCAGTTTTCGATCTACCTGGTTTAGGTATCAGTACCATGTCTGTGTCATAAAAGGAGTTTGGTAGGATTCCTTCAATCCCTATTTTTTCAAATAGTTTATATAGCATTGGAGTTAGTTTTTCTTTAAATGTTTGATAGAATTCACATATAAATCCATCTGGTCCTGGGGATTTTTTCTTAGGAAGTTGGTTAATAGCTTGTTCTATTTCTTTTTCTGAGATGGGACAATTTAGACTACTTACTTCTTCCTCTGTTAATCTGGGCAAGGTATATTTTTGAAGGTATTCTTCCATTTCATTTCAGTTATGGAATTTATTGGCATAAAGTTGGGCAAAGTAGCTCTTAACTATTGTTCTAATTTCCTCTTCATTAGTGGTGAGTTCTCCCTTTTCATTTTCAAGACTAACAATTTGCTTTTTCTCTTTCCTTTTTTTAATCAGGTTTACTAAGAGTTTGTCTATTTTGTTGGTTTTTTCATAACAACCAACTCTTAGTTTTATTAATTAATTCAATAGTTTTTTTACATTCAATTTTATTAATCTCACCTTTTATTTTTTGAATTTCAAGTTTTGTGTTTGTCTGAGGGTTTTTAATTTGTTCGTTTTCTAGCAATTTTAGTTGTAAGCCCAATTCCTTGGCCCTCTCTTTCTCTATTTTATGCAAGTAGGCCTGTAGAGATGTAAAACTTCCCCTTATTACTGCTTTGGCTGTATCCCACACATGTCTCATTATTGTCATTTTCTTGAGTGAAGTTATTAATTATGTCTATGATTTGCTGTTTTACCCAATCATTCTTTAGTATAAGATTATTTAGTTTCCAATTATTTTTTGGTCTATTTTGCCTTGGCTTTTTATTAAATGTGATTTTAATTGCATTATGGTCTGAAAAGGATGCATTTACTATTTGTGCCTTACTGCATTTGATTTTGAGGTTTTTATGCCCTACTGAGAAGAAAGTATAACTCCTTTCTGTCTTCATTTAGCTTTTGCCAGAGATCTATCATATCAACCTTTTCTAGTATTCTATTTACTTCTTTGACTTCTTTCTTATTTATTTTTTGATTTGATTTATCTAATTCTGAGCGTGCAAGGTTGAGATCTTCCACTATTATAGTTTTGCTGTCTATTTCTTCTTGCAGCTCTCTTAATTTCTCTTTTAAGAATTTAGATGCTGCACCACTTGGTGCATACATATTTAATATTGATACTGCTTCATTATTGATGCTACCCTTTAGCAGGATATAATACCCTTCCTTATCTCTTTTAATTAGATCAATTTTTGTTTTTGCTTGATCTGAGATGAGGATCCTGTTTTTTTTTTGCTTTTTTGGCTTTGCCTGAAGCAAAGTAGATTCTGCTCCACCCTTTTACTTTTAGTTTGAATGTATCACCCTGTTTCAGGTGTGTTTCCTGTAAACAACATATAGTAGGATTCTGACTTGTAATCCAGTGTGCTAACTGCTTCCTCTTTATGAGGCAGTTTGTCCCATTCACATTTATGGTTAGAATGACTAATTCTATATTGCTTGCCATCCTGTTAACCCATGCTTATGCTTTTCTTCTTTCCTTCCCTCTTACCCCCCTACCAAGTATTAAACTTGTGAACACCACTTGCTTTTCACAGCCCTCCCTTTTTAGTATCCCTCCCCCACCTTAAAGTTCCTCCCCTTATTTTACCCCTTTTACTCACAATTTCTATATTCCCTTCCTCTTAGCTTACTCTTTCCCTCTCACATTTCAATGAAATGGATGAAGTTTCACCATAAATTGCATATGTCAATTGATACACTTTATGTTCATCCCCCTCCTTTCTTTCTCTCAGATATAATAGGTTACCTTTGCCTCTTCATAAGATGTAGTACCACCACTTTACACTTTTTTATGATATAATTTCCTTTCCACCTCTAGTTTCTAGGATAAATTATACATATGTTCTTTACATATGTTTATGGCAGAAGTATAGTTCTCAAGATTTCTTTTTACCTTTTTAGAAATCTTTTGAATTCTGTATTTGAAGATCAAACATTTTATGTAGGTCTGGTTTTTTCATCAAGAATAGATGGAATTCATTTATTTTGTTAAGTGTCCATCTTCTTCCCTGGAAAATGATGCTCATTTTTGCTGGGTAAGTTATTCTTGGCTGCATACCAAGTTCCTTAGCCTTTCGGAATATCATGTTCCAGGCCCTTCGTTCTTTTAATGTGGATGTTGCTAGATCCTGGGTTATCCTTCTTGTGGCTCCTCCATAGCTGAATTGCTTTTTTCTAAAAGCTTCCAATTTTTTTTTTCCTTTGTCTGATGGTTCTTGAACTTGTCCTCTATATTTCTTGGCATTTTGATATTAGGGTCCCTTTTAGTAGGTGATAGATGAATTTTTTCAATGTCTATTTTACCCTCTGTTTCCAAAATGTCTGGGCAGTTGTCTTTGTTAATTTCCTCGAAAATAGTGTCCAAGCTCTTTTTTTCCTCACATTTTTCAGGGAGTCTGATTATTCTCAAATTGTCTCTCCTGGATCTGTTTTCCAGGTCTGTTGTCTTTCTAATAAGGGACTTGACATTCTTTTCAATTGTTTCATTTCTCTGGTTTTGCTTGACTACCTCTTGGTTTCTCCTTGAGTCATTCATTGCTATTTGTTCAAGTCTAATTTTCAATGATGTATTTTCTGCACTCACTTTTTTTATATCTTTTTGTAATTGTCCAATTGAGTTTTTAAGTGAGTTTTTTTTCTTCTATGGAATTTTTTTCCATTTTATCCATTTTATTTTTTAGAAAGCTGATTTCTTTATCCAGCTCACTAATCCTATTTTCCTTGGAGTTGTTTGACTTTTCTAATTCACTAATTTTGTTTCTCAATGATTTGATCTCTTTTTCCCCTCTGGATGATTTCTCCAGGCTCTATTGGCAAGTTTCCCTTTCCTTTTCCCATTTCTCTTCTAGCTCTCTTGTGAGAGACTTTTTCATTTCCTCTATGAGATTCTTTTGTATTGAGGAGCAGACCATATCCCCCTTAGGGGATTCCTCTGGGGACAGTCTGTTTTTAGTCTCCTCACTATTTGAAGTCTGCTCTCTCTCCACACAGAAGCTGTCAATGGTTAGAGCTCTTTTGAATTTTTTGTTCATTTTGTCAAGAGCAGAATAGAAGAAAACAAATTGACAAGAGAAACAATTGGTCTGTTTTGGGTGGATGGAGCTGGATGGTGTTAATGGGCTTCCTCTACAGACTTGGGCTAGGGCAGCAGAGAGCCACTAACAGGATAGCGATGGTTGATGGTTGTGCTGCATCTGTGCTCTGAGGCTCTGAGAACGAACTGAGTCCCTCCAGGTGAGGGTGGGGGTGGCTGGGTCCCAAGAGAAGCTAGCTTTCCGGGGTTTTAATCTTCACCTCCTGTGTTTACACCCTCTCCTCTGCTTTTGGCTTGCTTCCAAGATGGAATATCCACACTGGGGTAAAAGTCTTTTTGCAGAAATGGCAGAGATTGTACCCCTCCCCACTCTGGTCTGAACTTTGTGAGCTATCTGTCTCGCTCTGGCTTGCCTGCCCTCAGTCTGCACCCAGTCTGTTTGCCCCTCTCACAAGCAAACACAGACCTTCTCTGGCGAATTTCATGGATGTCATCTGTTGGTGATTATTTGTGGGTTTCTTTTCCAGTCAAGCATTAACTCCAAGGCTTGTCATGAAGTAAGTCCTAAGAGAAAACATAGAGCTCAAGCAGCTGTCTGCCTCCATGCCACCATCTTGGCTGGAACTACCATTTTTTAAATTGTTTTTAAGAATTTTGAGTTCTAGGTTCTTTCCCTTATCCCCACTCACAAAGAAGAAACCACATGTGAAGTTATAAGTTATATAAAACATTTCCACAAAAGTCAAGTTGTGAAAGAAAACATAAATCTTCCATCATAATGGTTTTGAAAATAAAAATCCTCAAGAAAAATTGTGATAAAAATGAAGAGAGGAACCAAATAAAATAGAGAATTCTTTGGTCTATGTTCAGACACAATCAGTTCCTTCTCTGGGTATGGATAGTATTTTCTTCATAAATCCTTCAGAGTTGTTGTGGAGGATTGTATTATTAAGAATAATAAAGTCCTTTATAAGTTGTTATTCATAAACATTGTTATTACAATACATAGTATATTTCATTTTGTTTATGGAGAATCTTCCAATTTTTTTTTTCTTTTTTCCCCCGAAAGCACCCGAATTATCCCTTCCCAGAGAACAATAATATGCCATGACAGCAACTTACTTTGATTTTTTTTTCTTTTTTCTTTTCTTTCCTTATTTTCTTTTTTTTTTAACAAAAAAAATTACTCATAGGTAATTTTACAGCATTGAAAATTGCAAAACCTTTTGTTTCAACTTTTCCCTTCCTTAACCCCACCCCTTCCCCCAGATGACAGATCAGCTAATACATGTTAAATATGTGAAAGTATAAGTTAAATACAATATATGGATACATGTCCAAACACTTATTTTGCTATACAAAAAGAATCGGACTTTGAAACAGTGTACAATTAACCTGCAAGGAAGTAAAAAAATGTAGGCAGACAAAAATATAGGGTTTGGGAATTCTGTGTAGCAGTTCATAGTCAATTACCAGAGTTCTTTCATTGGTTATAGCTGGTTCAGTTCATTACTGCTCTCTTGGAACTTATTTGGCTCATCTCATTGTTGGAGAGGGCCTCATCCATCAGGATTGATCATCATATAGTATTGTTGTTGAAGTATATAATGATCTCCTGGTCCTGCTCATTTACTCAGCAACAGTTCATATAAGTCTCTCAAGGCCTTTCTGAAATTATTCTGTTGGTCATTTCTTACAGAACAATAATATTTCATAATATTCATATACCACAATTTATTCAACCATTCTCCCATTGATGGGCATTCACTTAGTTTCCAGTTTCTGGTCACTACAAAGACTACTGCCACAAACCTTCTTGCACAAACAGGTCCCTTTCCCTTCTTTAAAATCTCTTTGGCATGTAAGCCCAGTAGTATCTAGCCCTGCTGGATCAAAGGGTATGCACAGTTTGATAACTCTTTGAGCATAGTTCCAAATTGCTCTCCAGAATGCCTGGATGTATTCACAATTCCACCAACAATGTATCAGTGTCCCAATTTTCCCACATCCCCTCCATCATTCTGCATTATCTTTCCCTGTCACTCTAGCCAATCTGACAGGTGTATAGTGGTATCTCAGAGTTGTTTTAACTTGCATTTCTCTGGTTAATAATGACTTGGAACATCTTTTCATATGGCTAGAAATAGTTTCAGTTTCTTTGAGAATTGTTTGTTCATATCCTTTGACCATTTATTAATTGGTGAAAGGCTTAATTTCTTATAAATTGGAGTCAATTCTCTATATATTTTAGAAATGAGACCTTTATCAGAACCTTTGACTGTAAAAATGTTTTTCCAGTTTATTACTTCCCTTCTAATCTTGTCTGCATTGGTTTTGTTTGTAGAAAACCTTTTTTAATTTGATGTAATTAATTTTTTTTTCTATTTTGTGATAAATAATTACCTTTAGTGCTTTGTTGGTCATGGATTCCTTTCTTTTCCACAGGTCTGAAAGGTGAACTATCCTATGCTCTTCTAATTTATTTATAATCTCATTCTGTATTCCTAGGTCATGAACCCATTTTGACCTGAGTTTGGTGTATGGTGTTAAGTGTGGGTCAATACCTAGTTTCTGCCATACTAATTTCCAATTTTCCCAGCACTTTTTTTTCAAAAAGTGAGTTCTTATCACAAAAGCTGGGGTCTTTGGGTTTGTCAAACATTAGAATATTGAATTTATTGGCTTTTTTTTTCCTTTGGTCCTAGTTTACTCCACTGATCAAGTAGTCTATTTCTTAGGCTATACAAAATGGTTTTGGTAATCGCAGCTTTATAATATAATTTTAGATCTGGTACAGCTAGGGTACCTTCATTTGATTTTATTTTTCATTAATTTCCTTGAAATTCTTGACCTTTTGTTTTTCCATATGAACTTTGTTGTTATTTTTTCCAGGTCATTAAAATATTTTTGGGAGTCTGATTGATATAGTGCTAAATAGATGGATTATTTTAGGTAGTATTGTCATTTTTATTCATTTGCTCGCCCAATCCAAGAGCATTTAATATTTTTCCAATTGGTTAGATCTGACTTTATTTGTGTGGAGAGTGTTTTGTAGTTTTGCTTTTATAGTTTCTGATTTTCCCTTGTCAGATAGATTCCTATATATTTTATACTATCAGTAGTTACTTTAAATGGAATTTTGCTTTGTAACTCTAACTGTTGGATTTTGTTAGTAATATATAAGAATACTGATGATGTGTGTAGCTTTATTTTGTATCCTACAACTTTATTAAAAGTATAGATTATTTCTTATAGCTTTTTAGTAGAATCCCTGGGGTTCTCTATGTATAGCATCATATCATCTACAAAGAGTGATAATTTGGTTTCCTCATTACCTATTCTAATTCCTTTAATTTCTTTCTCATCTCTTATTGCCAAAGCTAACATTTCTAATACAATATTGAATAGTAATGGTGATAGTAGGCAACCTTCTTTCACTTTGATCTTATTGGGAATGGTTCAAGTTTATCCCAATTACATATGATGCTTACTGATGGTTTTAAATAGATGTTACTAATTATTTTAAGGAAAAGCCCATTTATTCCTATACTTTCAAGTGTTTTTAATAGGAATGGATGTTGGATTTTATCAAATATTTTTTCTGCATCTATTGAGATGAACATATATTTTTTTGTTAATTTGGTTGTTAATATTGCCAATTATGCTGATAGTTTTCCTAATATTGAACCATCTCTGCATTCCAGGTATAAATCCTACTTGATCTTGGTGTATTATCCTAGGGATGATTTTCTGTAGTCTTTTTGCTAATATCTTATTTAAGATTTTAGCATCAATATTCATTAAGGAGATTGGTCTATAGTTTTCTTTCTCAGTTTTCTATCTAGCTGGTTTAGGTATCAGTACCATATCTGTGTCATAAATGGAATTTGATAGGACCCCTTCATTCTCTATTTTTTCAAATAGTTTATATAGCATTGGGCTAATTGTTCCTTAATTGTTTGGTAAAATCCACATGTAAATCCATCTGGTCCTGGGGATTTTTTTCTTAGGGAGCTGATTAATAGCTTGTTCTATTTCTTTTTCTGAAATGGGACTATTTAAGCAATTTACTTCATCCTTTCTTAATCTGAGTAGATAGACAGTAATGTTAATATTTTACATTCAATTCCCAGTTTTCCTTATCTGGGTATAGTTGTTTCTGTCCATCATTGATCAGCTGGAAGTGAGTTGGATCTTCTTTATGATGAAGATATCCACTTCCATCAGAATACATCTTCATACATTATTGTTGTTGAAGTGTATAGTGATCTTCTGGTTCTACTCATTTCACTCAGCATCAGTTCATGCAAGTCTCTCCAAGCCTTTCTGAATTCATCCTGCTGGTCATTTCTTACAGAGCAATAATATTCCATAACCTTCATATACCATAATTTACCCAACCATTCTCCAATTGATGGACATCCATTCCTCTTCTAGTTTCTAGCCACTACGAAAAGAGATGCTACAAACATTTTGGCACACAAAGGTCCCTTTCCCCTCTTCAGTATTTCTTTGGGATATAAGCCCAGTAGTAGCATTGCTGGATTAAAAGGTATACACAGTTTGATAACTTTTGGGGCATAGTTCCAGGTTGCTCTCCAAAGTGCCGGATTCTTTCACAACTCCACCAACAATGTATTAGTGTCCCAGTTTTCCCATATCCCCTCCAACATTCATCAACTGTTCCTGTCATCTTAGCCAATCTGACAAGTGTGTAGTGATATCTTAGAGTTGTCTTAATTTGCATTTCTCTGATCAGTAGTGATTTGGAACAATCTTTCATATGAATGGGTATAGTTTCAATTTCATTATCTGAGAATTGTCTGTTCCTATCCTTTGACCATTTATCAATTGGAGAATTGTTTGATTTCTTATAAATTAGGATCAATTCTCTATATATTTTGGAAATGAGACCTTTGTCAGAACCTTTACTTTTAAAAATATTTTCCCAATTTGTTACTTGCCTTCTAATCTTGTTTGCATTAGTATTGTTTGTACAGAAACTTTTTAGTTTGATGTAATCAAAATCTTCTATTTTATGATCAATAATGATCTCTAGTTCTTCTCTATTTATAAATTCCTTCCTCCTCCACAGGTCTGAGAGGTAGACTATCCTGTGTTCCTCTAATCTATTTATGATCTCATTCTTTATGCCTAAATCATGGACTCATTTTGAACTTATCTTGGTATATGGTGTTAAGTGTGGATCCATATCTAATTTCTGCCATACTAATTTCCAGTTTTCCCAACAGTTTTTTTCAAATAATGAATTTTTATCCCTAATGTTGGTATCTTTGGGTTTATCAAACACTAGATTGCTAGGTTGCTATAGTTGTATCCTTTTTTGTCCTTTGTACCTAATCTGTTCCACTGATCGACCAGTCTATTTCTTAGCCAATACCAAATATCTCCCTGCTTTAAATGTGTTTCCTGTAAATAACATATTGTAGGGTTCTGACTTTTGATCCAGTCTGCCATCTACCTCCATTTAATGGGAGAGTTCATCCCATTCAAGTTTACAGTTAAAATGACTAATTTTGTATTTCCTGCCATCATATTATCCCCAGATTATACTTTTTTTCCCTTGCCCTCCCTGAACCCCTTCCCCAGTATTAAACTTATGGGCCTAACTTGTGTCACGCAGCCCTCCCTCTTTAGTATCCCTTCTTCCTCCCTTTAAATCCTTTCCCCTTTCTTGTACCCTTTCCTTATTACTCATTTCTTTTTCCCTTTTTTTCTTCCACTTTTTAATGAGGTGAGAGAGAATTCTCTGTAAAACAAATATGTCAATTATTTTGTCTTTGAGAGTGAGATTCACACAATATTCATCCTCCTCTCTAAATTCCCTCAGATGATAGATTTTATTTGCCTCTTCATGGGATGTAGTTTCCCTCTTTTTATCTCTTGCTTTCCCTTATTCTGACATTGTTTTAAACATATATATATATATATATATATATATATATATATAATTACTATTGCTAATTGTATTCCACCCCATTTATTCTCTCTCTTTCCTTTCATCCTGTTCGTCCTCAAAATTGTTTTGTGACTGACTACTTCCTTCCCCAATGTGTCTTCTCTTTTATCATCCTTCCCTCTTCCCATGTCCCATTCCCTTCTAATTGTTCTACAGAGTAAGAAAGTTTTTTTTTTTTTTATATCCGTATTGAGTATGTATCTTATTTTCTATTTGAGCCAATTCTGATGATATTAAGGTTCACCAACTCACCTGTTTCTCCCCCTCTTTCTCTCCAATGTAAAAGCTATTTCTTGCCTCTTTTTTTATAACAGATAATTTGTACCATTCCACTTCTGCTTTGCCATTTCTCTCAGTACATTCCTCACTCACTTCTTAATTTCGTCGTTTTAAAAGATAGTATCCCTTCATATTCAACTCACAGCTGTGCCCTGTATCTATATACTCCTTCTAATACCATAATAATGAGAATATTTTAATGACTTACAAATATTATTCTCCAACATAGTAAAGTAAAGAGGTAAACCTTAATAACTCTCTTATGATATCACTTCCCTAGTTATCTCCTTATGCTTGTCCAGAGTTCTGTATTTGAATATCGAATTTTCCATTGTGCTCTGGTCTTTTCATCACAAATGCTTGAAAATTATCTCATTAGTGGAATGACCATTTTTTCTTATGACGGATTATTCTCACTTTTGCTGAGTAGGTGATTCTTGGTTGCAATCCTAGCTCCATTGCACCCTGGAATATCATATTCTAAGCCTTCCAGTCAGAAGATGCTAAATCTTGGTTTATCCTGACTGGCCCCACTATACTTCAGTTGTTCCTTTCTGGATGTTTGTAATTATTTTCTCCTTGACCAGAGAGTTCTGGAATTTGGGTAGAATATCACAGGAAGTTTTTCTTTTGGGATCTCTTTCAGAAAGTAATTGGTGGGTTGTTTCAATTTCTATTTTACCCTCTAATTATAAAATATCAGAACATTTTTCCTTAATAATTTCTTGAAAAATGATGTCCAAGCTATTTTTCTTAATCACAACTTAATAGTAGACCAATAATTTTTGAATAATCTCCCTTGGATTTATTTCCAGGTCAGTTGTTTTTCCAAAGAGATATTTTATATATTTTTTTTCTATTTATTTATTTATTTGTTCGTATGCGTATTTATTTATTTATTGCTTGCTTGATTGATTGATTATTGTATCTAGATTTCTCATAAAGCCATTAGCTTTCATTTGCTCAATACTATTTTTTAAGGAATTATTTTCTTTACTGAGCTTTTGTGCCTCCTTTTCCAATTGGCCAAAGTTATTTTTTAAGACATTCTTATCCTCATTAGCTTTTTGTATTCTTTTGCACCTCTCTCAATTTTTCCCTAATTTTTCTTCCATCTCTCTTCTTTGATTTTTTTGAGCTCTTCCATATCTGAATCCAATTTTTATTTTTCTTTGAAGCTTTGGATATGGGAGCTTTGACTATGTTATCATCTTCTGAGTGTCTTTTTGCTCTTTCTTGTTACCACACTAACTTTAAATAATCAGAAATATTTTTGGGTGGTGTTGTTCATGTTTTCTGTTCATTTCCCTAGTCTAACACTCTGCTTTTAACTCTTTATTAAAGTAGGGCTCTATTTACAGAATGGAGGTTATGCTATCCCAAGCTTCAAGGATTTTGTGCATCTATTTTCAGAAATTATTCTAGGAATCTGACCACAATCACTCTTATCTGCCCTGGAGCTGTTAGGTGTGTCCTTGCCCCATTGTATAGGTAATATTTAGTGAGCTAGTCAGGGTTCTGTTGCCCTGGGCTATCTTGGAACTGCACACCAGACTCCCACTTAGTTGCCACAGACCCTCTCCACAAACCTTCCAAGTCCTCCTTTATGTCCAAAAGCCTCCATCACTGCTGCTCATTCAAAGATCCAACCTCTGGTTCTGGTTAGAGGCAGACCTTGTGCTGGAATTGTGCTCTGGGCTTCCACTCTGGTTCCACAGACCTTTTCTGCTAACCTTCCAGTTTCTGTCTGGTGTCTCCAAGCTGAGAGATCTGGAAGCCACCAGTACTGTCACTAATTCAGATATCTGGTCCAGGTCAGAACTGGGACTAGGGCTGGGGCTGCTCCAGCATGCTCTGCACCAGGACTGCATGCTGGACTCACATTCTGGTGAGACATAGCTTTACTATATGAGCTTCAAAATTTCCTGGAAAATGTTCTACTCCATTTTTCTGGGTTTTCTGATGTTCTACAATTTCTTAGAGTTAATATTTAAAGGAATTTGGAGCAGTTTGAGGAAAAGCTTGGGCAGGTTCCTACCTTTACTCCATCCCCTTAGTTCTGCCTCCTACTACTCCAGAATCTTAAAAAAACAAAGCAAAACAAAACAACAATTAAAAACAACCAAATAAATAAATAAACAAATGGCATCATGAAGAGTCACATATGACTGAAAGTAATAATTGTAAAAACTCTATAGAATGACTCTTTTTACTTTTATATTATCCATCATCATGGATGATTTTTAGACAGATAAAATAGCATACATATAAGAAATTTGCAAATATGTATCAGAATAGTCATTAAAAATACACACTAAATGAGGATATAATTACATATTTTAAGGAGCAGTTATACTTCACTAAAGTTAGAAAAGACCAATGAATTGACAAGCCCGCTCCCCAAGAAATTAAAATATCCAATCCTGACTTCAGTAAAAAAAAAAAAAAAAAAAAAAAAAAAAAAAGGAATTTCAAAAGAAAATTCAAGAATAAACAAGTTATATTTGTGGTATTAAAATGAAGATACTCATTAAAATTATGATAAAATTAACGAATTAGATAATATGATAAAATTCTAAATTGCAGAATGACCAAAGAAATTATAAAAAAGGAAAAATTAAGTTCTGATCCTCTTGCATTTATAAGTGAACTCTCTCAAATATATAAACAACAAATAATACCTATGGTACATAATTTAATAAAATATATTCATTTTGCATAGTAAATATAAATCATGAAAAGAAAAATTATACACACAGAGAAATACACACATAAAAGTAGAACTATAGAACTTCATAAATGAGTTTTGGAGGAAAAAAAATCCCTTAATATTAGTTATATTTTGAAAAAAAAATCACTCTAACTAGGTTGGATTTACAAAAAAAATCCAAAGATATTTCATAATTAACACAATTCTTGTATGAATACATATCAGAAATTTATAGCAATAAGAGAAAAACTAAATAATTGAAGAAATATTTCATAGCAGTGTCTTCTTCACACCATTATTGCAAAAATTACAATATCGTCCATTTTTTGTCTAGATGTAGTATGATCTAAATTCCAAGGAGGTACTTTATAATAACTGTCTCCAAAGAAAGAGCAGTAAGCAAGTAGTATGTGATCAGCCAATAAAAGGGTAAGAAGACAAATCACATTTCATTCTGTTTGTTTTTCTCTAATACAATCACACTTACTCTTAACTTATTCAAATTCAAAACTCTCCCACCCAGGGGTGTGATGGTGAATCATTAACAATAACCTCTACTGCACAAAAATACATATTATTCATGGTATAGGGTTAATCTTGTTCATTAAAATCTTAGGTCTAATAATAATGATGATGATACTAATAACTTATTTATAGTTTTTGATCATTTCTAAGATGTCAATTTTCAAACTGAAAATTTAACAATTGGATCTAATTCAAGGTGACTTATGGACACCCCTGGCCCCAATACATCCTATTAAACTGTTCTGCATGTCCCAAATCTTCTTCATTTTATTCACTGGGATTTCTATTCTAAATAATTGTAATATAATCCCAACTCAGACACCAAATATTACCACACAGGCGAGAATTATTATAAATATCTGATGTCATCTGAAACTTATTACAACAGGGATCTCTTTGACAATCTATTCTTCACTCCAAGGATTTGACCTTAGTATATAAGTACCATCACATAGCTGGTAACAAAGAATCACTGATTCATAATGAAAGCTTTGTGCTGATTTAAATCAAAGACATTCCTTCCACTTTTATCTGAGATTTCTTATGGTGAATATCAACACAAATAGAAACAGGATTCCTACTGATGAGAAACTACTATTTTGGATTCCTATTGTGGTCTAATATTTGTTATAATTTTTAACTTAAAAATCTGCAAAAGGAAAATCAAGAAATTTATCTTCTTTTTAAAGTACATTTGTCATATTAATTAAATAAGTAGTTATTAACAAAGATTTACAAAATTTCTCTATCTTATAACATGGATAGACGAATTTTTAGAAAATGAAACATTAAGGGGGTAGAGCCAAGAGTACAGCAAGGAGACAATTCTTTATCTGAACTCTTCCTGATGTCCTTCAGATCAACACCAAATCAAGCCTCTGAACTAGTTTTAGAATGACAGAATCCATGAATATTTGGAGTGTAATAAATTTTCAGCAAAAGATATTTTGGAAGAATTTCAGTGTTATGAGCCAGATCTTGAAATTAGGTGCTAAGTCAGTGGAATTAATAGAGCCAATGGTTATTTAGCAGGTTGTTTAACAGTTATCTATTTTAGTAAATGTACTTGGTACTTATTATAGTTCCACAAGGTTCACACCTTTAAGAAAGCAAATATAGGCTAGGAGCCTCAACCAGGATTCATTTCTGAAGATTCAGAAGCCCGAGAAGGCAGGTGGGAGCTCAAACTCTTGGAACCAAGGCCAGACTAAAAGGCTCTCCAGAAAGCTGCCCAGCCCCAGGAAGGGGATAATAAAAGGATCTGGACCATAAGAAAGCTAACCAGGCCCCAAGAAAGGAGATAAAACTTGGAAAGAAACATTAAAGTATTTGTACTTTAAAACCTGGCTGCACAAGATGAATACAGAGAGGTTTGGAGAGACTTACATGAACTGATACTGAGTGAAATGAGCAGAACCAGGAGATCATTATACACTTCAAAAATGATACTGTATGAGGATGTATTCTGATGGAAGTGGGTATCTTCAATAAAGAGAAGCTTTAACTCAGATCCAGTAGATCAATGATGGACAGAATCAGCTATACCCAGAAAAGGAACACTGGGAAATGTGTGTAAACTGTTTGCATTTTTATTTTTCTTCCCAGATTATTTTTATCTTCTGAATCCAATTCTTCCTTTGCAACAAAAAACCAAACCAAAACAAAAGAAAAAAAAATTTGGTTCTGCAAACATATATTGTATCTAGGATATATTATAACATATTTAATATGTATGCCTCCCATCTAGGAGAGGGGTGGAGGGAAGGAGGGGAAAATTTGGAACAGAAGGGAATGCAAGGGATAATGTTGTAAAAAAAATTACTTATGCATATGTACTGTCAAAAAAAGTTATAATTATAAAATTAATTTAAAAATTAAAGATTTTAAAATTTAAAAAAATTTAAAAAACAAACGAACAAACACCCAAAAACACCTAGCTGCATTTGGGGGGATTACTGAACTGAAACTGTCTGCCTCCAGAAACCCCAAGGAAACCTCAACAAGAAAAGATTACATTTTAGACAAGAATATTACACTTCAGAAAAGATCTGTTTTATTCAGCCAGGAAGGAGGGGGACCCAGTGCCATGTGGCTGGACCTGGAATCTACTGCAAGGATTTTAGCCAAAGTAGAGCAGCCTTGGCTAGTCTGTCCTGGCTATAAACCAGTGAATCAACAGGATAGCTGTAAGACACCCAGCACATATACAAAAAGTAAATAATGAACCCAGAAAAACACAGGACTTGTCCACACTCATCCAGGACAGGACAGCAGCACTAACCCAGTGCAACTGTTGTTGCCTGTAGAGGAAGCATGGGACAATCTCCTATTTGCAATAAGAACAGACATCAAACTTTAAAAATGAGCAAAAAAGGAAAAAGAAATCTGACCATAGATAGTTTTTATGGAAAGAAAGAACAGACCTCAAACTATGAGAACATTAAAGGCAAATCATCTACAGATCAAGCCCCAAAGGGTAATATGGGTTGGTCTTCATCCCATAAAGCACTCTTGGAAGAATTCAAAAAGAACCTTAAAAGAGTGTTATAAGAAAAATGGTGAGCAATTTGGAACTATGCCCAAAAAGTTGTCAAACTGTGCATACCCTTTGACCCAGCATTGCTGTTATTAGGATTATATCCCAAAGAAATACTAAAGAGCTGAAAGGGACCTGTATGTGCCAAAATGTTTGTGGCAGCTCTTTTTGTTGTAGCTAGAAACTAGAAGTTGAATGGATGTCCATCAATTGGAGAATGGTTGGGTAAATTATGGTATATGAAGGTTATGGAATATTATTGTTCTGTAAGAAATGACCAGCTGCTGGGTGAAATGAGCAGAACCAGAAGATCGCTGTACACTTCAATGTTGTATGAAGAGGTATTCTGATGGAAGTGAATATCTTCAACATAAAGAAGATCCAACTCACTTCCAGCTGATCAATGATGGACAGAAACAACTACACCCAGAGAAGGAACACTAGGAAGCGAATGTAAATTGTTAGCCCTACTGTCTATCTACCCAGGTTACTTATACCTTCAGAAGCTAATAATTAATGTGCAACAAGAAAATGGTATTTACACACATATGTTGTATCTACGTTATATTGTAACACATGTAAAATGTATGGGATTACCTGTCATCGGGGGTAGGGAGTGGAAGGAGGGAGGGGATAATTTGGAAAAATGAATAAATAAAAAAAAATAATAAAAAAATTGTTGAGGGCCCCCCCCAAAAAAAATCATTAGCAAGTATATATAATTGGAACAAACAAGAGCCATTCCCACTAAGATCAGGGGTGAAACAAGGTTGCCCCCTTTGACTGTTATTATTCAGTATTGTATTGAAAAGGTTGGCTTTGGCAATCAGAGAAGGAAAAAAAAAAACTAAAGGAATTAGAGTAAGTAATGAGGAAACAAAATTATCACTCTTTACAAATAATATGAGAGTAGATTTAGAGAATCCTAGTGAATCAACTAAAAACCTACTAGAAACAATTAATAACTTTACCAAAATAAATCCACATATATCATCAACATTTTCATGCATTACTAACAAAATCTAATAGAACCATACAGAGAGAAATTCCATTTATAATAATTATAGACAATATAAAATATTTGGGAGTCTACCTTTCAAGAAAAAGTCAGGAATTATATAAACATAATTACAAAATGTTTTCCACACAAATAAAGTCAGATCTAATCTCTTGAAAAAATTACAACTGCTCATGAGTTGGCCAAGCTAAGATAATAAAAATTACAATATTACCTAATTCAGTTCCATATCAAACTCCTTCGAACTTATTTGATAGATCTAGAAAAAAATATAATAATAACAAAATCCGTCTGGAAGAACAAAAGGTCAATAATTTCAAAGGGAATTGATGAAATAAAATGCAAATGAAGGTGGCCAATTGTACAAACCTAAAATTATATTATAAAGCAGCAGTCATCAAAACCATATGGTACTGGCTAAGAAACAGAGTAGCTGATCAATGGAATAGGTTTGGTTTACAGGACAAAAAAATCAATGACTATAGTAATATAGTGTTTGACAGACCTAAAGACCTCAGCTTTTGGGATAAGTACTTCTCTTTCACAAAAACTGTTGGGAAAATTGAAAATTAATGTGGCAGAAACTAGGCATTGATCCACACCTAACCCTATTCTAAGATAAGGTTGAAATGAGTTTATGATTTAGACATGAAGGGTAGCTCAAAGTTGCCTTAATTTGCATTTATCTGATCAATAATGATATAGAATATTTTTTGTATGACTAGAAATGGCTTAAAATTTTTCATTTGAAAATTGTTCATATCTCTTGACCATTTATCAATTGGAGAATTAGTTGAATTCTTTTAATTTTGTGCCAATTTTCTACATATTTTAAAAATGAGGCCTTTATCAGAACCCTTGATTATAAAAAATTCCCCCAATTTGTTGCTTCCCTTGCAATCTTATCTGCATTCCTTTTGTTTATACAAAAAAAAAAAAACAAAAAAAAACTTAATATAATCAAAGTTATCTATTTTGTATTCAGTAATCTGCTCCAGTTTTAATTTGATCACAAAGTCTTTTCTTCTCCCCAGATCTGAGAGGTAGACAATCCTTTGTTCTTCTAATTTGTGTATAATATCACTCTTCATGTCTAAATCATAAACTCAGTTCACAACTCCACGAAGAGTATAATAATGTCCCCGTTTTCCTCATCCCCTCCAGTATTTGTCACTACCTTTTATGTCATCTTATCCAATCTGAGTGGAGTTGTGAACTGATTCAACCATTCTGGAGAGCAATTTAGAACTGTGCCCAAAGGGCTATCAAACTTTCATCCAGCATTGTTCCAACTGGGCTTGTATCCCAAAGAGATCATAAAAGAGAGAAAGGGACTCACATGTGAAAAAATGTTTGTGGTAGTCCTTTTTGTAGTGGCAATAAAATGGAAACTGAATTTATGCCCATCAGTTGGGGAATGGCTGAATAAGTTATGGTATATGAATGTTATGGAATATTATTGTTTTATAAGAAATAATCAACAGGATTATTTCAGAGAGCCCTGGAAAGATTCCATTAATTGATGATAAATGAAATGAGCAGAGCTAGGAGACAATTATAAATGGCAACAGTAAGATTTTATGATGATCAATTCTGATGGACATGGCTCTTCTCAACAATGAGATGATTGAGGGCATTTACAATAATCTTATGATGAAGAGAGCCATCTGTGCCCAGAAAAGAGGACTATGAGAACTGAGTATGGATCATAAACATATTTTCACTTTTTTCTAGTTTTTGCTTGCATTTTTTTCATTTTTTTCCTTTTATCTGATTTTTCTTATCCAGCACAATATTTGTGGGGATGTATATAAAATTGCACAAGTTTAACATAAAGTAAATTATTTGCCATCTAGAGGAGCTAGATTTGGATTGGCATACATATACTGATGAAACTGTGAATTAGTTCAGCTATGTTTTTAAAAGTTCCTGAACAGTTCAGACTCTGAACCAGAGATTCCATTAATGAATCTATAGTCCCAAGGGTTTTCCTGACAATAATAAAGAACCCAGATATATAAAAAATAGTCTTAGGTTATGGAGTTCAAAAAGGGGTGGGAAACAAAATTCCTTTTAGAATTTAAATGGTCACATTTGAAGGATGTAAGGAGTAAGAGACCATAAAACTAAAAGGTGTGCCTTTTTTCTTTTTGAATGACTACACTTACAAGTCACATTGCTGGACAAAAAAGCAAAATGGTCCTTTCAGAACTTTCATTTATACATGGTACACTCCCAAAATTTTGACCTGGCCTAAATACCTCTTACACTGTCAAATTGGAGATATAGACTACTACTCTGTGTTGATTACTAAGCAAATGGAAATTTTCTGGCTAATAGCCTAAGCTAGAGAAATTCAAATTTTGTTACTCTAATGTAGGATGAGTTTTCTGATGGAAAGACCTTGCCCTTCACTATGAAGATTAAGAGTAAGGACTTTATTCTGACTAAAGTTTTATTATTTTTTATTTCATTGTCCTACTTCTCAATGAAGAAAGGAATTTTTACATATAGTATAGTCATTACAGAATCCAGCTTAACAGTGTATATGCATGTGTATATTTATTTTATTTTATTTCATTTTTTATAATTATAATTTTTGACAGTATATATGCATGAGTAATTTTTTTATAACATTATCCCTTGTAATCATTTTTTCCAAATTATCCTCTCCCTCCCTCTACTCCCTCCCCTAGATGACAGGAAATCCCATACATTTTACATGTATTACAGTATAACCTAGATACAATATATGTGTGTAAATACCATTTTCTTGTTGCACGTTAAGTATTAGCTTTTGAAGGTATAAGTAACCTGGGTAGATAGACAGTAGTGCTAACAATTTACATTCACTCCCCAGTATTCCTTCTCTGGGTGTAGTTGTTTCTGTCCATCATTGATCAGCTGGAAGTGAGTTGGATCTTCTTTATGTTGAAGATATCCACTTCCATCAGAATACATCTTCATACAGCATTGAAGTGTACAGCGATCTCTGGTTCTATTCATTTCACTCAGCATCAGCTCATGTAAGTCTCTCCAAACCTCTATGTATTCATCCTACTGGTCACTTCCATAATGTTCATATACCATACTTTACCCAACCATTCTCCAATTGATGGACATTCCAGTTTCTAGCCACTATGCAAAGAGCTGCCACAAACATTTTGGCACATACAGGTCCCTTTCCCCTCCTCAGTATTTCTTTGGGATATAAGCCCAATAGCAGCAAGGCTGGATCAAAGGGTTTGCACAGGTTGATAACATTTTGGGTATAGTTCCAAATTGCTCTCCAGAATAGCTGGATTCTTTCACAACTCCACCAACAATGTATTAGTTTCCCAGTTTTCCCACATCCCCTCCAACATTCATCATTATTTGTTCCAGTCATCTTAGCCAATCTGACAGGTGTGTAGTGGTATCTCAGAGTTGTCTTAATTTGCATTTCTCTGATCAGTAGTGATTTGGAACAATCTTTCATATGAGTGGATATAATTTCAATTTCATCATCTGAGAATTGTCTGTTCATATCATTTGACCATTTATCATTTGGAGAATGGTTTGATTTCTTATAGATTAGGGTCAGTTCTCTATATATTTTGGAAATTAGACCTTTATCAGATCCTTTAACTGTAAAAATATTTTCCCAATTTGTTACTTCCCTTCTAATCTTGTTTGCATTAGTGTTAGTATTAGTATTAGTTTGTACAGAAACTTTTTAGTTTGATGTAATCAAAATCTTCTATTTTGTGATCAATAATGATCTCTAATTCTCCTCTGATCATAAATTCCTTCCTCCTCCACAGGTCTGAGAGATAGAATATTCTCTGTTCCTCTAATCTATGATCTCATTCTTTATGCCTAAATCATGGACCTATTTTGACTTTATCTTGGTATATGGTGTTAAGTGTAGATCCATATCTAATTTCTGCCATACTAATTTCCAGTTTTCCCAACAGTTTTTTTTTTTCAAATAACGAATTTTTATCCCAAATGTTGGTATCTTTGTCAAAGACTAGAGTGCTGTAGATGTACCCTTTTTTGTCCTTTGTACCTAATCTGTTCCACTGATTGACTGGCCTATTTCTTAGCCAATACCAAATGGTTTTGGTGACTGCTGCTATATAATATAGCTTTAGATCAGGTACACCTAGACCACCTTCATCTGACTTTTGTTTTCATTAGTTCCCTTGCAATTCTCGACCTTTTATTCTTCCATATGAATTTTGTTGTTTGCATGTGTATATTTAAAGTTATTCAGTGATTTTTAATCTCTGGACTATTGTCAATAATTTTTCTTTACTTATGACTCAAAAGCAATTGTAACCCAACATATAATTATCCAAAAATAAACTCTCTAAAACCCAAAATGAAAGCACCATATAATCCATAGTTATAGTACCCCTGAGCTAATTATTTTAACAGTGTGTTAAAAATGTAAACTAAAAGACAATACAATAATGACAAAATTCTAAATATCCTGTTAATTAGATTAGTCTACCCCCCAAAAAAATACTTAATTTTGGTGTTAAGTAGACTGGTTGATAAGACAAGCATATTATAAAAAAAAAAAAATTTACCGTGTCATTTCAGTTATATCTGATTCTTCACAGTCTTATGGGTTTTTCTTGGCAAAAATACTGGAGTGATTTGCCATGTTATCCCCAACTCATTTTATAGATGAGGAAACTGTAGCAAACAAGGTTACATGACTTGCTCAGACTTATGTAGTTAGTAATTCTCTTAAGATGGATTTGAACTGAAACCTTATTGATTCTAAGACTATAGTTTTATCCACTGTACCACCTAGCTGACCCACAGTAATCTTAGTGAGGCAAATTATGAAAGAATAAGGGTAGTATGAAGTTGCAGATAAAGCCCACCTTCAACAAGGGACTTTCTCAATCCCCCATAATGCTAGTGTATACCCTCTGTTGGTTATTCTCAATTTATCTATAAAAGTAATCAGTTTAACATGTATGGAATTTACCTTTAAATTTCTTGTCTTTTGCTTCTTTCTCTCTTTCTGTCTCTCTCTTACCAATTGTTTTCTTCATTCTATTATATGTGTACTGAATTTGCTATATGTTCTCATATTTTTGCTTTTTAGAGAGAGATCAATTTTTCTTACTCTTTCATTGGGGGACAATACTGCACTGATATTTCTGGTTAAAGGTTAAAATTAATTCCTAATTTCTTTTTTAAGAATTTGATTTCTCTTTTAAAAATCATTGTGGAATCAATTATTTTTATCTCACAAGCTCTATAGAGGCTTTATAGTATTCTCTTTTATCAGTTAATATGAGATCATCTATTTTTAAAATATTATTCATATTTATAGTTATGACTTGCTTTATATATATATTTTTTGTTTAGTAATTTATTCTTTTGCCTTTATGATCACCTATGTTTCTTGATCTGTTTGTGTATTGGTATTTCTTTCCTGGTTGTTTTCTTTTATGTCCATTTTTTTTTCTTTATTTTTCTTGTGTTCATTAGCTATTTGCCTTTAGCAAACATCCCATCTATGAATCTTTCTTTTTATACTTCTCCTGTAAATTAAAGAAGTGGACTGAATGCTAGATCTGGAGGGAAGAAAAAGTGAATTCAAATTCTTTTCTGAGGTATTTTATTAACTATGAAACTCTGGAAAAATCACTGATTTCTGTCAGTAGTTATTTCTTCATCTATAAGATAGTATAAACTAAGCACAGCATCAATTCTTGTCTCTCAATTTAAGTTTTGGGCATTAAAAATAATAATTCACTATTATGTATCCAAATCTACAGAGAACTATATAATTCTGAATCAATAGATCCAAAGAGACAGTAACTGAAAACTATTATTGTATTTGAGGCTAGATGCTAAGATTCAAATGCTAGTTCTGCTCTTTATAAATGTGTGACCTTGTCCCACAAATTCTTAAATACTCATTTTACTCATCTACAAAATTAAAACATGGAATTCATTACAGTGTCTAAATTTCCCTCTATTTCATATATCCATTCTAGAGTTGTCCCAATTTGCATGTATCTCATAAATAATAATCCAGAACATTTCTATATATATATATATATATATATATATATATATATAGCCTCAACTTCTTTACCTGAAAATTGTCTGTTCACATCCCTTGACTATACATCAATTAGGGAACGACCTGTACTCTTAAAAATCTGAATCAGATGAATAACATTATTTAAATTTAATAAGAGATCAAATTTTGAGTTCCTAATTTTGGAGTACTAGTGCATTATTCTGGATTCCTTATGTTTTTAAAGCTGAAATAAATCTAAGTTAGGAAGTAAAGACATGACACCCCACCTTTATGACTTGTTGGATCTCATCAGACACAATAATGTACTATTATATTGATGCTAATTATTGCAATATTTACCTATAAATAAGTTGTGTCAAACAAATTTACAATTAGATACAATTTCCTATGGGGAATTGTAGTACTCAGATTCATGTAGTATTCACAACAAAGGAACTAATATTATTTTTTTGGTCAATTGATTCCTATTCAAATACTTTTTTTGTTTGCTAGAATACTATAAAGAGTGGTTATGGTTCCATTCAAAAGTTAAAGAATACTGACTTTTTAAAAAATAAATAAACTAAACCTTGACTGCACCTGTTATTTATAATTGCATATTCTACTGATTTTTTCTAAACTAAATCCCAATAAATCAAATTTATCAGAATGTTTTTTTTTTAATGAATGAATAAGTAATGAGTACAGCCTTTATTAACCTCTTACTAGGGTCATAAACACTATAACAAGTATAGGAGATACAAAAAGTAAATTAAAAACAGTTTCTGTCTTTAAAAAACTCACATTCTAATTGAGTAGACAACAAAAATGAAAGGTTTCACTATAAATAAAATGGCAAAGTCACATAATACTTTGAGTATAAGAGAAAATTAGGAGGCAATGCCTCCTCTTTTTAATGACTTGTCCAATGGCAAAAAAAAAAAAAAATCAACTTTTGATATTGAATCATTTGTCAGTTCCAAAGACTTTGTTTATTTCTGAGTTTTTAACTTAAAGGAGCAAATTATTAAGCTGTATCTCCACATGGATTGCTCCTCAAGATGATGAGTAGAGGACTGGCTGGAAGTATTATTGCTCCCTAGGTTCTTTGGTCAGAACCTTGGGTTGTTTGTGATGAGGTAACAGGGAACCAAATAATTGAGGTAAATACCTAATGGTAAGGTATATACCTCAAGAGGATTAATTGAGGTCTAGTGGCAGGATTGTGGTACAAGGAGTCACCTGGAAGCTCCCCTGCAACCCCTTAGGATTCAGCACAAGGATACAAAGTTAAATCAGGTCTAGTGGTGGCGAGAGTCCCCTGTAAATGAATTTACAGGCCCGAAAACCTAGATGGGTAAAAAGAGGTTTATTGCAAGGTTTGGAAGCAAGGTTAAAGGGATGCCAGTTGGCGGGCACTAGGCTGGTATGAACCAAGTGCAAAGATTCCATTTTTCACCTTCCTTTTATACATAACTAGAGTCAGCAAAACACTGTTTGTACAGAGATGTTATCCAAGAGGTTCCAGAGGTATTTGTAAATAAGACAGGAATTCTCTATTGTTGTAAGTAAGACAGGAATTATCTGTTATTATCTCCTTCTGTCTCTCCCCAAAAAGGAATTTCAGATCATTAGAATGGGGGCTGAAAACCCAAGCCACCTGGGGGCTGGGTACAGCCCAAACTGGCTCAGATACAGATCTTGTAAATCAAAGGTACGAGGAATCTTTAAGGGGGCTACACCCGCATCAGTTTGCATCAGCAACTGGAAGGAAATAATGCTCCAGGTGGTGGAAATGGCTTGGAACATGATGTCTTTTGTTTCTTCCTCAGTAAATTCCACTGCTTCAGCTAGATTGGCCCATCTGCCCTATAAATGGCATTTGTTAGGGATGACTAAATCTAAGAGATGGCTGTAAAAGCTGGTCTTGAAGTAGGAAGTGTAATAAGAAGAGGCAGTATTAAAAAATCTGGCTATTAGTTCACCATTTGCTATTGCTGGTGATAAGGAAGGTAGATGCTTTCTCCCTAGGGTTTTCTTCCCTCAGTACTAGCTTCAGGGGCTTGGCTGGTAATATCTGGTGGTTTGGAAACACTATTATTACCAAAGTTCCAGAGGTAAGGATTCTGGACAGTTGCCATTAGAGTTTGAGGAGGAAATGGTGATCAAAGTAATGATGGTTTGACCTGCCTATCAAAATGTGCATAATTTTATAATAATTTTTAAATAAAATTAATAATTAAGAAGTATGTTAAAGTTTGGGTCAATTAGTTTAATGAAGGAAAAGCAAGACAGATAATGAAATTAATGAATTGCCCTCAAGTAAATTTGGAAAGCACATAAAACCATTGAGATTCATCTTTGAAGAATGAATAGTATTCTGATGAAAATACTGAGAAAAGTCAAACTAGCTAACATTGACACCTCTAGAGCAGTAAAAATGTAAATCTAACACCAAATTTAAAACCATTATTGACAGAAAACTATCTCTGAATCATTGAAGAAATGGTGAATCTTTGGGATAAAAAGTTTAAATGCTTCTATCAGACTATGGGTTGTGTGGAAAATTTGGGTTTTAAATAAAAGAAAACTGACAAAAATTTTGGCTACGATTGAGTTATCTTCTTTAGTAAATGGTAGCCTAAAACAAAAAAGAAAGCCAATAATAATCTGAAATTTTTCTTACATCATAACCAGGACTATGTTTTGTAATGGAGGCTGTTGTTATTTTTGTTGTTTATCCTTCATTCTTTAAGAGGAACAAGATCATAATGAGGGTGATGTCTTTTCTGAAGAGTCATCCAAGTCCAATGCCAAGACAAAGGTCAAGATGACTAAAAATTGCTCAAAATGCAGTGGGTGACAAAATTCAGTATAAAATAAGGTTCTTTCTAAGTCTCAGTTTGTCTGAACCCAGACCCATTCAATGAATAAGGGTTTGAGAAATAAAATGGATCAATTAACCTTCTCAAGGATATTAGTCTAGAAAAGGAAAATTCTGAGTTTCTCCAGCTTTACAAATCAACATTGCAAGGATTATAACCTATATAATAAAGAAATGTATTTTAATTTCTTTCCTCTTAATAACATCTGAATGATGTTTTTAATTTCATTATTATGAATGTGTCTTTTCTTTTACTTAAATATGGCCAAAGTAAATAGTTCAAACCTATGTTGACTAATTAAGATCTAAATTTGTGACATTTCTTAGCACATACAGGGGTAAATAAGATATTCTCACCATAAAAAAGACTTAGATAATTCCACTTTTAACATAAAACCTTCTCAAGTTGCAATTTAGAAAATTTATCCAATTGGCCCATCTGATGACCATGACAACAAGGCAAGATAGAGATTAGAGACTTTTTAATATTTTATTTGGGTTTCTGAGAGGGAGAGATAGTCTGGAGACAGAGCAGAATTCATTCTGCCTCCAGGGCTGAATTGGCTTTTCATCTCAAAGAATCCAGCATGTAATGTGAGGTTCTAATAATTTTTATATGTGGCTCTAACTAAGATCAGGGGAGACAAAGTCAAGGGGTGGAATACGAAATCTGGTGAACAGGAGGAATTTCCTGGCAGGGACCATAAATTTGGTTCTGACAAGTTGGGGGTAGGACCATAAATTCTGATAAACTGGGAATGAAGGGGATAGTCACTAGAGACAGAAAGTATGGAATTTAAAGATATATATAAGCATATCTCCCAGTAACTAACTAATCTGCAATTTATGGCTTTATGGAATGCTAATAATCAGGATTCCCAACCCTAATTATCTTAGTTCTAATGATCAGGAATAGAGGTTTAAATCAGGGGATTGAGGCAGAACAATTTAGTGGAAACTGAGGCAGGACAATTTAGGGAAACAGAGGCAGGAACATAAAAGGAAACTGTGGCACAACATAATGTTCCCTTTTGCTCCAGTTTTTTTTTTTCTTACAATTTTTCAATCCTCACAATTTTATTAGGCTTAAAAATTATATAAATTAAAATTTTATTCTGTAAATGTGTGAATTGAATTTAGTTACTACAGGTGACTAATAATTCAATAAATCACTTAGGTGATGCGTGCAAACTAGAAGATGTTTTAAGATGTTATTTGTACAAATTTGATAAAGAAATAAGAAGAAAATCTAATGAAGTTTTCCTCAGAAGGAAAAATTTAAGTTTGCAATATAGATAATATGCATATTCTGAGTTCAAAATATAGATTAAAATTCCAATTCAGTTGCATTCAGAAACTGTTAATTTTTGTGGGAATGAGATTATATTCTAACATATTTTTGTGAAGATGAGTTTTTTTAGTGCCACTGAGGAATAGTGGAACTAATATTTGTTTTAATTACATTCTTATTGAATTTTGCCACCACAAATATAAAAGATTATAGTCTAAGTGTTGATTTTCTGTTGACTCTGATAGGGCACTTAAAAGAACTGGTTCTAATTCACTTTAGAAAATTTTCCCATAAAGGATAAAATTTTCATTACATTAAGTATTTAAGAATTTGGTCACCCTAAGATTTGGGCAAAACCAAATTTTAGCAGAAGAATAAAATAACAAGGGCAAGAGGCCAGCCTAGTTCAATAGAAGAAGAAAGAGGGTGGCAGACTTGTCAGATTTTCTAGAATGACAGGGAAAGATAATGCAGAATGTTGGAGGGGATGTGAGAAAACTAGGACACTGATACATTCTTGGTGGAATTGTGAATAGCCATTCTGGAGAGCAATTTGGAACTATGCTCAAAAAGTTATCAAACTGTGCAGTAAATGGGTGGCCATGTCTTCTAAATTCCTTCAACTTATTTTCTTATCTATACAATGAAGAATATTTCACTTGATGGCATTTTACATTTACTTCCCATTCTTATTTTTATGAATGTTACTTTCTTAAAGGAAGATAACATATTTTTTTTAATTTTTTATTATATATATATTTTTTATAATATTATCCCTTGTATTCATTTTTCCAAATTACCCCCCCTCCCTCTATTCCCTCCCTCCGATGACAGGCAATCCCATACATTTTACATGTGTTACAATATAGTCTAGGTACAATACATGTGTGTGAATATCATCTTCTTGTTGCACAATAAACATTAGAATCTGAAGGTACATGCAACCTGGGCAGACAGATATTAGTGCTAACAATTTACATTCACTTCCCAGTGTTTCTTCTCTGGGTGTAGCTACCTCTGTCCATCATTGATCAACTGGAAGTGAGTTGGATCTTCTTTATGTTGAAGATTTCCACTTCCATCAGAATACATCCTCATACAGTATTGTTGTTGAAGTGTACAGTGATCTTCTGGTTCTGCTCATTTCACTCAGCATCAGTTGATTTAAGTCTCTCCAGGCCTCTCTGTATTCCTCCTGCTGGTCATTTCTTACAGAGCAATAATATTCCATAACCTTCATATACCACAATTTACCTAACCATTCTCCAACTGATGGACATCCATTCATCTTCCAGTTTCTAGCTACAACAAAAAGAGCTGCCACAAACATTTTGGCACATATATGTCTCTTTCCGCTCTTTAGTATTTCTTTGGGATATAATCCCAGTAGTAGCATTGCTGGATTAAAAGGTATACACAGTTTGATAACTTTTTGGGCATAATTCCAGATTGCTCTCCAGAATGGCTGGATTCTTTCGCAACTCCACCAGCAATGTATTAGTGTCCCAATTTCCCCACATCCCCTCCAACATTCATCATTATTTGTTCCTGTCATCTTAGCCAATCTGACAGGTGTGTAGTGGTATCTCAGAGTGGTCTTAATTTGCACTTCTCTGATCAGTAGTGATTTGGAACACTCTTTCATGTGAGTGGATATAGTTTCAATTTCTTCCTCTGAGAATTGTCTGTTCATATCCTTTGACCATTTATCAATTGGAGAATGGTTCGGTTTCTTATAAATTATGGTCAGTTCTCTATATATTTTGGAAATGAGACCTTTGTCAGAACCTTTGTTTTTAAAAATATTTTCCCAATTTGTTACTTCCCTTCTGATCTTGTTTGCATTGTATTATTTGTACAGAAACTTTTTAGTTTGATGTAATCAAAATCTTCTATTTTGTGATCAATAATGATCTCTAGTTCTCCTCTGGTCATAAATTCCTTCCTCCTCCACAAGTCTGAGAGGTAGATTATCCTCTGTTCCTCTAATCTATTTATTATCTCCCTCTTTATGCCTAAATCATGGATCCATTTTGATCTTATCTTGGTATATGGTGTTAAGTGTGGATCCATATCTAATTTCTGCCATACTAATTTCCAGTTTTCCCAACAGTTTTTGCCGAATAATGAATTTTTATCCCTAATGTTGGAATGTTTGGATTTGTCAAAGATTAGGTTGCTATATATGTATCCTTTTTTTGTCCTTTGTATCTAATCTGTTCCACTGATCTACCGGTCTATTTCTTAGCCAATACCAAATGGTTTTGGTGACTGCTGCTATATAATATAGCTTTAGATCAGGTACACTTAGACCACCTTCCTCTGAGTTTTTTTTCATTAGTTCCCTTGCAATTCTCGACCTTTTACTCTTCCATATGAATTTTGTTGTTATTTTTTCTAGGTCATTGAAATAGTTTCTTGGGAGTCTGATTGATATAGCACTAAATAAATAGATTAGTTTGGGGAGTATTGTCATCTTTATTATATTCGCTCGGCCTATCCAACAGCATTGAATGTCTTTCCAATTATTTAAATCTGATTTTATTTTTGTGGCAAGTGTTTTGTAATTTTTCTCATATAATTCCTGACTTTTCTTTGGTAGATGGATTCCCAAATATTTTATACTCTCAACATTTGTTTGGAATGGAATTTCTATTTGTATCTCTTGCTGTTGCATTTTGTTAGTGATATATAAAAATGCCGAGGATTTATGTGGATTTATTTTGTATCCTGCCACTTTGCTTTTTAGCAGAGTCTTTGGGGTTCTCTAAGTATACCATCATGTCATCTACAAAAAGTGATAGTTTAATTTCCTCATTTCCTACTCTAATTCCTTGAATCTCTTTCTCGGCTCTTATTGCCGAGGCTAGTGTTTCTAGTACTATATTGAATAGTAATGGTGATAGTGGGCAACCTTGTTTCACTCCTGATCTTACTGGGAAAGGTTGCAGTTTATTTCTATTGCATATTATGCTTACTGAAGGTCTTAAATATATACTCCTGATTATTCTAAGGAATAGTCCATTTATTCCTATACTCTCAAGAGTTTTTAGTAGGAATGGATGTTGGATTTTGTCAAATGCTTTTTCTGCATCTATTGAGATGATCATATGGTTCTTATTAATTTGATTATTAATATGGTCAATTATATTAATAGTTTTCCTAATATTAAACCAGCCCTGCATTCCTGGAATAAATCCTACTTGATCATAGTGTATTATCCTGGAGATGATTTTCTGAAGTCTTTTTGCTAATATCTTATTTAAGATTTTAGCATCAATATTCATTAAGGAGATTGGTCTATAATTTTCTTTCTCAGTTTTCGATCTACCTGGTTTAGGTATCAGTACCATGTCTGTGTCATAAAAGGAGTTTGGCAGGACTCCTTCATCCCCTATTTTTTCAAATAATTTATATAACATTGGGGCTAATTGTTCTTTAAATGTTTGGTAGAATTCACATGGGAATCCATCTGGCCCTGGGGATTTTTTCCTGGGGAGCTGATTAATAGCTTGTTCTATTTCTTTTTCTGAAATGGGACTATTTAAGCAATTTATCTCCTCCTCTGTTAATCTAGGGAGCCTATATTTTTGGAGGAAGTCATCCATTTCACTTAAGTTATCAAATTTATTGGCATAAAGTTGGGCAAAGTAACTCATTATTTCTCTAATTTCCTCTTCATTGGTGGAAAGATCCCCCTTTTCATTTGTAAGACTAACAATTTGATTTTCCTCTTTCTTTTTTTTGATCAAATTTACCAAAGGTTTATCTATTTTATTGGCTTTTTCATAAAACCAACTCTTGGTTTTATTTATTAATTCAATAGTTTTTTTACTTTCAATTTTATTGATTTCTCCTTTTAATTTTTGTATTTCGAGTTTAATTTTTGGTTGGGGGTTTATAATTTGGTCTTTTTCTAAGCCCAATTCGTTAATCTTCTCTTTTTCTATTTTCTTCAGATAAGCCTCTAAAGATATAAAATTTCCCCTTATTACTGCTTTAGCTGCATCCCAAAGATTTTGATATGATGTCTCATCATTGTCATTATCTTGGGTGAAATTGTTAATTGTTTCTATAATTTGCTCTTTCACCCAGTCATTCTTTAAAATGAGATTATTCAGTTTCCAATTACTTTTTGGTCTATTTACTCCTAACTTTTTACTGAATGTAGCTTTTATTGCATTGTGATCTGAGAAGAAAGCATTTATTATTTCTGCCTTCCTACATTTAATTTTGAGATCTTTATGTCCTAATATATGGTCTATTTTTGTATAGGATCCATGAACTGCTGAGAAGAAAGTATATTCCTTTCTATTGCCATTCCCTTTTCTCCAAAGGTCTATCATACCTAGTTTTTCTAATGTTCTATTTACTTTTTTAATTTCTTTCTTGTTTGTTTTGTGGTTTGATTTGTCTAAATCTGAGACTGCAAGGTTGAGATCTCCCACTATTATAGTTTTACTGTCTATTTCTTCTTGCAGTTCTCTTAACTTTTCCTTTAGAAAGTTAGATGCTATACCACTTGGTGCATATATGTTTAGTATTGATATGGCTTCATTATTTATGCTACCTTTCAGCAGGATATAGTTTCCTTCCTTATCTTTTTTAACGAGATCTACTTCTGCTTTTGCTTGATCTGAGATAAGGATAGCTACCCCTGCTTTTTTGGCTTTACCTGAAGCATAATAGGCTCTGTTCCAACCTTTTACCTTTACTCTGTATGTATCTCCCTGCTTTAAGTGTGTTTCCTGTAGACAACATATTTTAGGGTTCTGCTTTTTGATCCAATCTGCTATCCGTCTCTGTTTGATGGGATCGTTCATCCCATTTACATTTACAGTTAAAATTACTAATTCTGTATTTCCTGCCATCGTATTATCCCCAGATTATGCTTTTTTCCCTTGACTCCCCTGATCCCCCTCCCCGATATTTAATTTACAGACCCCCCTTGTGATGCGCAACCCCAACCTCTTTTTTTTTTTTTTTTTTTAGGAACCCTCCCCCCTCCCTCCAAGTCCCTTCACTTATTCTCCTTTTCCTTTTCCCTTTTCCTCTCCCCCCTTTTAATGAGGTGAGAGAAAATTCTCTGAAAAACAAATATGTTAATTATTTACTCTTTGAGCCTCTCCTGATGAGAGTAAGATTCACACAATGATTCTCCCCCTCACTAAGTTCCCTCAGATATTGTGTATTTTCTATGCCTCTTCCTGGGATGTAGTTTCCCTCTTTTTATCATTCCTTCCCCTTTTTCTTAACCGACCTCCTTCCCTTTACTACACCCCCCTTTTTTCTTTAATATCAGTAAAATCAAATTATCCTTGAGTATTTTTTATATACCCACAACAGAGTTACAGTTCTCAAGGGTTTTGTGTACCTTTTTCTGTTTCTCTTCAGTCTTGTGGATGTAGATCAAATTTTTTGTTTAAGTCTGGTTTTTTTCTTAGAAACATATAGAATTCCTCTGTTTCACTGAATGACCATCTTCTTCCATGGAAAAAGATGCTAAACTTAGCTGGGTAGTTCATTCTTGGTTGCAGTCCTTGATCTTTTGCCTTACGGAATATCAGGTTCCAGGCCCTTCTATCTTTTAATGTGAGGCAGCCAGATCTTGGGTGACCCTTATTGTGGCACCTTGGTATTTAAATTGTTTTTTTCTTGCTGCTTGCAGGATTTTCTCCTTTGTGTGGTAATTCTGCAGCTTAGCCACTATATTCCGTGGTGTTCTTTTTTTAGGGTCTATTTCAGAAGGAGTTCGATGAATTCTTTCCACATCTACTTTCCCTTCTGTTTCTATTATCTCTGGACAGTTCTCTTTGATAATTTCCTGTAAAATAGAATCTAGGCTCTTTTTTTGATCATAGTTTTCTGGAAGTCCAATGATCTGTAGATTATCTCTCCTAGATCTATTTTCCAGGTCTATAGATTTTCCCAGTAAGTATTTGACGTTGTTCTCCAGCTTCTCATTTTATTTGTTTTGTTTGACTGATTCTTGGGTTCTCTGTGAGTCATTCATTTCTATTTGTTCCATCCTGACTTTTAAGGAGTTATTTTCTTCTTTCACAGTTTTTAGTTTTTTTTGTAAATACCCAATTTCGTTTTTAAATGAATTATTTTGCTCTATTGAATTTTTTTCCATTTCCCTAATTTTTTTTTTGAGAATTATTTTCTTTTTCCAATTCAGAAATTCTATTTTCTTGAGACTTTTTTATCTTTTCCAATTCAGAAATCCTACTTTCCTGTGTTTTTTTTAACCTTTTCTAATTCTTAAATTTTGTTTCCCTGGATCTCCTGTGAATTCTTTATTTTTTCCAACTCCAATTTCAGGACATTGTTATTCTCTATCATAGCTTCTCTTTCCTTTCCCCATTTTTCTTCAATTTCCCTCAATTTTTTAAGAGTTTCTTCTAGGAGAGAGTTATGTGATGGGAGGCAGGAATCGTTCCCCTTTAGGTTGTTATCTGCTGTCTTTCTGCTGTTAACTTCCTCGGGGTTGGACACCTGCTCTTTCTCTGTATAGAAGGAATCTATGGTTTTTCTTGGCTTTTTGCTCATACTTAAAAAATCTTTTGGGGTCTGTCCCTGGGGTAGGACATTATTTATTTACTTCTTTACCAGCTTCCTCCCAGACCGGATGGATGCAGCGGCTCCTGCGCCTGAGCTAAGATAGAGCTCTGGGAGAGAGTTCCCCACCCCCTCCCTGGAAGTGCCTCAGAGGTGATTAGCACTGCTGTGCTTCAAGGGCGTTGAATAGTAAAGACAGCACAAAGCCCAGCCTATGTGTCCGGGTGGGGCGTGGATGTCTGCGGCAGGTGAAGTGAAAAGCCCCTGTGCTCAAACTGGAAGTGTCTGCCAGAAACCGCGGTCTCTAGTTCAAAGGTTCCGCTTCTCTGGGACTTCCTGGAGCTGAGTTCCACTCCCTCCAGCTAAGCTAGGCAGTGTGTGTTGCCTTGGGCCGTATCCACCCACTTGTCAATCTCTTAGCTATTCTCAGGTGGTAGCTGAGGCCACACCCCCTGGTGCCGAGATCTGCTGAGTCACCTCCAGGATCCCGGGAAAATCTAATCTGAGTTTTAAAATATTTTGGCTTTCTCTTCTGAACTGCTAAATAATTAGCAGAGAAGAGCTAACAGCCTGTGCCAGATTCCTTTACCTCAGTGGCTTCTCTGATCCCAGAGCCCTTCCCAGCGCAATGGGCGCAGTGTGCCCCTACCCCACTGTCTGTGCTGGTCTTTCTTATTCCTCCCCTGAGAACTGACCTTTCCTGTTGAAACTCCAGATTCTCTTCAGCTGGTAAGTCGTGCTTCCAGTCCTTGTGGTATCTATCAGTCCTGAGCTAATTCTGAGACTTAATTTATCTAATTGGTTGTGAGGGAGTGAGGACGTTCACAGAGTCGTGTGTTTCTTCTCTGCCATCTTGGCTCCACCCCGATAACATATTTTTTAATGACAGAACATTAATAGCCCTTCAAAATTTAGACTAAGTACTTGATTAAATATTTTATATAAAGCATTTGGAACTTTTATCATTTTAAACATCTTCCAAAAAAGTATCATATAATATAACATAAAATTATAAATATATAACATAATGTTATAATATAATAAAATAAATATAATATAAAAAAGCTGTGTAATAATAAGAATATGCCATAAAGTGCCATAAAGTCTCAAGTTTAAAGAACAATTTATCAATTCAGTTTATATTAAACAAATTATCCTCCTCCTCCATAAAAATCTCATTATATCAGTTTTAATATCTGTAGCATATAAAAATGGATGTCAAAGGATGCAATAATTTAAAACAACAACAAAAGTCCCATCTTAACAAAATATGTGATATCATCTTAATGGACTATAGAAAAATCATTGTACGCTCAACAAAAAGCAGGAAGAAACTATTTCTTGATCTTTTCAGAGGATATTTGAATTATATTTTTTTCTTCAGTTTTTCCAAAAGGACCTTTACTTTGAATACAATATAATATCTAAAACACAAACTTTCTCCTCTAACCCATCCTTAAATACTTTAAGGTTACAATTCAGCCTATTTTCCCTTTGGACCATGGAGAGAATATTCTCAGAATAAGCACAATTTCTAAAGTCTTCCCAACAATTTTATTTGCAGATGTGGAATCCCTGCCCTTTGAATCTAGATTTCTTGTCTACCCCTGGAATGGATTCACAAGGTACTCTTTATTCCTTTTGCTTTTGAATTCATTCATTTTTAAAATATTCCCATATTTCTCTAATCCATCATATTGTTCATTTTTTATTGCCCAATAGTATTGTTATATTAATATATGAGTGTTTGTTTAGCCAGCACCACCTACTTTGTTTCCAGTACTTTCTTACCATTAAAGTGCTCTTAATCAACATCTGTTTGATTATTTTTTAATTTAAAGCATCTGTTAAAATAAAATTATTTGCATTTGCTATCTTTCTGTTTAAAACAACAACAAAAATCCCATGTTAACAAAATATATAACATCATGTTAAAGGAGTCAATATACTCTAAATAAGAAGGAGAAAAACTATATCTAGATCTTTTTGGATCAGATTTAAAATATAATTTTTTTTCAGTTTTTCCAAAAGAGAATTTACCTTAAATTTATAGCTATACAGAAATACAAATATTCTCTTCATTCTCCACCTTCAAATGCCTTATGGATAGAAGCCAGTCTGTTCCCTGTGCTTTCCCATATACAATAACCACACCAGATGGTATGAAGGTATGAAGAATCTCATCACTTTTACTATATAATTTTATATAATTTATATTTATAATTTATATAATTTTCAGAGAAGATCCTTTCTTTAATATGATTAAGGTAGAGATGCATATTTAAGTGCTATAATTATGTACAATGGAGAATTATTAGAAACTTTCCTAATAAAAATAGTGGGTAAGCAATATTGTTTCTTCTCCCCACTATTACTGAATATTGGTTTAGAATCTAGGCATATAAATAAGACAAGAAACAGAAATGAAAAGTATACAAATTAGAAAAGGAAATACATTTCTCCCCATTTGCTAATGACAGGGTTTTGTACTTGGAAAACCATAGAAAATCAGTGAATAAATTTAGATGATCCTAGTTTTAATAAAGTAAAAGTATATAAAAAATCACTTCACAAAAATTCTTGGCATTTATACACTGTCCAATAAAAAGAAAGGATGATAACAAAAATTATATTCAAAATAACTATAAAATGTATTAACTACAGGGAACTTAAGCTGGCAAATCACAAGTAGAAGCCACATGAATATTATTATTAAAATTTTCATAAAAATGGAGAAAGACAGACAAAAAGAGAGAGAGTAGAAAAGAGAGAAGAAAAAGTGGAAGAAAGAAGAGGAGAAGCACAAGGAGACAGAGATTCAGGTCCATCTTATTTTAGATTAGACAATGTAATAAAAATAATAACATGACAATATTTTTCATATATATTATTTTGACAATAATTCCACACAGTTAATTCTAAGAAGAAGAACTAGACAATTTTTTGAATGAGTAGGTGAAAGAAAATAAATAAATAAAATGACAACAAAAAGAAGGTAGGCATAATATGACCAAATATCAAACTATAGTAAATTTCAGGAGGAGAAAAACTGTTTTGACACCTGGAGAGCAGTCTGTCAAAAGCCAGATGTATAGATCAACCAAACAAACAGTATACCAAAACAAATTTACAAATTTCAAATGCTACCTTAGCAATGATGGTCTGGAATAAGTTAGTACTGATTGACAAGAGCCAAAAATGATATTTTCAGTATGGGCACTGATACCTTGGGAAGAAGCAAATGTTATAAATAAAGACTTGATTTATTTTTGTTTGTTTGTTTGTTTATTGCCTAAACTTAAGAAGGTGATGGAGAAAATATTACTAATTCAGGTTAGACTTTAAAATTTTTAATAACTTGAAAATGCTGGCAGTTAAACATTTATCAGCTCAACAATGTTTTTTTGAATTAAACATAAGGATGACATCAAAAACAAATTAGAAGAATAAGGAAGAAATTACCTTTCAGAGGTTAAAATAGGTTAAGAAGTCATGATCACAAAGCCATTGTGAAAAATCACATAAGGTAAAAAGGAAAATTTTGAATGTATAAAACTAAGAAGGATTTGCAAAAAAATAACTAACAACAACAACAATGCAGCTAAAATTAAAATTAGAAGACAAATAGTTAAGTGGAGAAAAATTCTTTGCAGCAAATTTCTCTGATAAATATTTCATTTCTAAGGTTTTTTGAGGTAAATAATCCAAGTTAAGAAGAGGAAAAAGTCTTCCTCCGATCAATGAACATTTAAAAGAAAAGGAAGTTTTCTGGGGGAAAAATCTGAATTATCAGAAGTGAAATAAAAAACGAGTTCTCTGAATCACTAAAAATTAAAGAAATTCAAATTGAAACACTTCTGTGACCCATTTTCTAACCATTAGTTTGACAAAACTGGCATGAAAGGAAAATGATAAATGCTTGAGGGATGTAGGAAAAGACTTACTTTAATGGACTGTTGTTAGAACTGTGAACTAGTGTAGTCATTCTAAAAAGCATTCTGGAACTATGCCCAAAAAGCTATTAAAATTATCCATACCCTTTAACCCAAAAATACCACTATTAGATCTATACACTAAAGCTATCAAAGAAAGGAGGGATAATACCCATACATATAAAATATATATTAAAATTCAGAGTTGACAAAAAATTGGAAACTGGGAACAGGATACCCATATTGTACAGAATGTCTAAACAATTTATGGTATATGAATGTAATGAAATGTTTTTGTACGTAAGAAATGATAAAGAAAAACCTCATAAAACTTGTTTGGATTGATGACCACTGAAGTGACTAGAAACAGGAGAACAATATATACAATAACAGTATTATAAGGACCATCATCTTTTTAGGTCTTAGGAATTCTCAACAATATACTAACCAAATAAGATTTTAATTTAGAGGATTCAGCATAAAATAACTTACTTCCTGATAGGGGATAAAGTATAGATTAAGAGAAAAACAAAGAAAGTGAATGGGTGTGTATGTGTTTGTGTGTGTGTGTGTGTGTGTGTGTGTGTGTGTGTGTGAGAGAGAGAGAGAGAGAGAGAGAGAGAGAGAGAGAGAGAGAGAGAGAGAGTGAGAGAGTGAGAGAGAGAGAGAGAGAGAGAGAGAGAATTGATCTTTCCTGCATATTTTCAAGAACTGATCTTGAAATTTGGATATTATTATTTTTATTTATTTATTTTTGTTGTTGTTGAGGCAATTGGGGTTAAGTGACTTGCCCAGGGTCACACAGCTAGGAAGTGTTAAGTGTCTGAGGCCATATTTGAACTTAGGTCCTCCTGACTTCAAGCTGGTGCTCCATCTATTGCACCACCTAGCCCTGAATATTATTATTGTTGTTAAATTTGGCATGCAAAATTCTCAACTCAGTGTTTGGGGCAGGGAAGCCAAGGAGTAATATTGAGAAAGTATATTCTATTACAACAATGCAGAAAATTACCCATGCATATATCTTGTAAATAAAAAAGTTATATAATAATAATAAAAAAGAAAGAAATAATAAAGAATTTGGACTTTAAAAAAGTGTTTATAACCTACCTGCTTCTTAATGTCTAAATTGTTTGTACTTTATCTCCCCCTCCCCTCAGTACTCTGTGGTCCAGTTGCACTGTTATTTTTGCTATTCTTGGAAGAAAACATCCCAACTCCCGACTGGAGACATTTTACTTGGATGTTGGCCATGCCTGGAATTTGTTCTCTGCCTCCTCTCTCTCTCTCTCTCTCTCTTTCTCTCTCTCTCTCTCTCTCTCTCTCTCTCTCTCTCTCTCTCTCTCTCTCTCTCTCTCTCTCTCTCTCTCTCTCTCTCTCTTTTTTTTCCTTTCTGCCTCCTTATAGCCACAGATACTTTCAAGTCCTAAATAAAATTCTACCTTCTACAGGAAGTCTCTGTTCTTCTTAATTCTAGTACTTTTGCTTTGATGATTATCCTCAGTTTTTCCTATACATCACTTGCTTATACATATTTCTTTCCCAATAGAATATGGGCTCCTTGAAACCAGTCTTTTATAATTTGGGCACAATACTTGGCCCATAGTAGAGACTTAAATGTTTATTGACTTGTTGGCCATAAAATTCAAATAATGACTAAAGGAAGCTGATTAGTTGTTTAACTTTATTTTATAAACAAGATGTAAAATTCCAGAGAAAAAGCATATTATTATATGTAAACAAAATGAAGTGTGGTGGGATGGGGAGGATAACATTCTTTTTTATTATTACTGCCCTGGTGGCTACCATTTTATCTTTTTATTTCATTTCTTACCCAATTAATATAAGATCTAAAAATCCATGGCATATACTAGAGTGGAAAATACCTAAGATCAGCAATTTTATTTGTTGGATCATTGATATCTAAGGTGGAAAGTCAAGCAGCAGGATTCACAGCAATGCCTATATATCAGTTTGGAACATGACTGTAAACAAATAAGAGTATAACACTAACAGAATCAATGTTAGCCTGAGAGGAAGCAGTATTTGTAGAAAAATAATTGCTAATTAGATGAGACAATTATTGCATGTTGTAGCTTCTGCCCTTGGGTAGAATTAGGAGGCAGCAATTTCAGAGGTGATTTTGCAAAAATCACTCACATTGAAATGGAGAATCATGGCTCCTCCTTTCTCCTGTCTCTATGTCATTTAAATTATGAGTTGTAATCATAATTGTCTCTATTTCCTACTTTGTAACTTATTCTCTGGTCTGAGTACTAGGTCATCTGGGACAACAAAATAAACTCTCAGCCCAAGGAAGTCTCAGCTGGGCACTTAACTTTGAACTGTGAGTTTCTGTATGGCAGTGTCCTATGTTTTCAGAAAGCTTTCAAATGACCTTTGTGACTCAATAATTTGTCTGTAGTTACCCATATGGAAACACAGAACACAAAGGACAAAACATTAAAGATGATTATAAAATCTCAAATAGTTGAAGACACTGAAGTGGTCTTTGAGTGAAATTAATTTGACTTGTCTCTGGCTGTGAATCTTGCCATATGTTGTGTCATACATATTGAAGACAACAAAATGGCCAGTCAACCTTTAGTTTAGAGATTTGACAACACTCATTTGAGTATTTTGCTTCTATTTGACTTTGTGAAAATAAAGTCCAGCCAGATTTAAAATCCTATTTTCCCATGTGTTTTCAGGGACACAAAAAGGAGACCAAAAACAAAGCTAAAAAATAAAAATTTACAGCATCTCTTGATATTTTGTCTTTATGCTTTTAGAATTTACAAATAAAAGCCTTTCAAAGTCTAAAATCTCATGGAAATAACAATTCCAGCTATCACTTATTAATACATTTAAAACTAAATTTATTGGAGTTTCAATTCATCTTAGTCCCACTTCCCCCAAACATTATCTCCCCCAAGCCTCATCATTTACCCACACCCAAACAAATAAAAATATCCGGTGAAGAAGGCAATAATAAAAGAGAATGTATTTGTTCAAAGGGCAAATACATGAGTGTAAAGAAGTGTGGAGAGGGAGAAATCAAAGTTAGAATTAAATTCTAGAAAAATGGAAATTTTAACAAAGTGATCAACAAAACATTTTGATTTTCAAATCTATTGATACATTTTCAACTCAGTTACATTTATATATATATGCACATGTAACTATATATATATATATATATATATATATATATATATACACATGTAACTATATATATATACACATATATACATATATATATGTATATATGTGTATATATATATATATATATATATATATATACTCAAATCGTCCTGATTTCAGGAAGCTCAGGACTCTTATTTATTGTACTATTTAGTTAGGAAACTAGAAAAGAAGATCATTCAGCTGAATTAGTTCTAGGGATTCTCATTGTCTCATTGTCTTCTTGTTGAATTTCCTTCTGGTAATGCTAAGTAAATCTCTTAGTGTTAATCACTGAATGAATTTATGAGAGAGAGAGAGAGAGAGAGAGAGAGAGAGAGAGAGAGAGAGAGAGAGAGAGAGGTGTCAATAAAAGCTTTATGCAGATAAAATTATTCTATAAGATAGATTTGTCCTGGAAGAATGGAGATTCACCTTTGCAAAAGCCTGGAGGCTGGAGACAGTGTACTGCACAAGGAACAGCTAATGGACCAGTTTGTCTAAAATGAAAAGTAAGTGGAGGAAGGGACTATGAAATGAATTTGTAAAGGTTGGCTGGAACCAGAATGTGAGGGTCTTTAAATTCTAACCTTTTTTACATTTACATTTTTCATTTTTTTTTTTCTTGGAGTCAACAACAAGCCATTGGAGTTTTTGATAGATTGTGTAGTAGGAAAGCTAAATGGTTAAATAGATTTTAGGAGCATCAATTTATTGGGATCTATAAAAGAAGACACAGATTAAGCATAGAGACAATTTAGGAGGCCCTTGCTATTGTTTGTAACAGAAGTAGAATGCATAGTTTCATCAGACATCAAAGACAATCTACTTCTTCTTAAACTATCTCCAGTTGTTGTGACTTTTTTTTCTGCCACTGGTTTTTGATGACTCAAGAAGAGAGAGGGAGACTAATGGCTTTGGACAACTCTGCCTCACTTAAATATAATCCATGCACAGAAATCATGACATCATTAATTATCCATTGTTTTCTAACATCATATCTTTGATCCCTTTTTGAAAAGGAAGGGCAAACAGCAATAATAGATATGATGAGGATGTGTACTGTTGTATTTGAAAAGAGGGCATCACAAATAGTGTGATAAATGTGATAGAGAAAGGCACACATACAGAAGCACACAATATTTGTCAATTGATCATACACTGTGGGGGGGGGTAGAGGGATGGGGTAGGAGATTTGGAGGGAAAATTAATCGATGAGCCCAAGTTTGTGATCTAGGTATCCTTAAAAATAGTTCTTAACAGAAATTTGAGGGTGGTATGGATTTGTAAAGAAATAAGAGAATTTTGGAAATTAATTTTAGATAATGATACAAAGCATTGCATTTATATAGTGTTTACTATATACCAGGTGCTATGCTAAGAACATAACAATTATTAGTTCATTTGTTCCTTAAAACAACCTTGTGACAAAGGTGCTATCATTACTTCCTCTTTACAGCTTAGTAAAATGAGGAAAGCAAAAGTTAACTGATTTATCAAAGGACATAATTAAGCATTTGAAGCCACATTTGAACTCAGTCCTTTCCGACTTGAGGTTCAACACTCTATCCATACTGCTACCTAGCTATCTTAATGTACCAATAAGGCGTCAAAGTGAATATAAGAAACAGGAATTTTTAATGACTGTTTTGGCCTATATAGATTTGGAAGTCATTGCATAAATATAACTATCAAACAGAGGAGAAGTAATGAGATCTGCAAGGAAAAATATAGTGACAGAAGTAAAGAAAGATTAAGAAAGACCCTAGAAGGATACATGTATGTATTTAGAAAAGAAAAAAAAAACGAAGATTCTCCAACAAAGTAGAATGAAAAAAAGATGTAAAATAGGTAGAAAAGGCAAGAGAGATTGTTTCATAATAGCCAAGGGATTAAATTGTCTGTAAATTGAATAAAGTGAACAATGTTAAAGTTGAAAAGAGAACATTGAACAGACATTGTGGGGGGAAAATATTCTTAGCAGTTAGAATATTTTAGATAACCCTGGAGAGAATAGCTTCCAGCAAGTGAGAGAAATGGGAACAAAGTTATATGAAACTGAAAAATGAGTAGAAAGTATAGAAATCAAGCAAGATGAGTATTTATGAACTTTCTTAGGATTTGTTTTAGTTTAAAATGGAAAATATATTTGGGATTATAGATTAAGAGGATGGTAGAGCCAACTGAAAGATGTTTCAAGTTATTTTAGACTGGGGAATTTTGTAAGTAATAGGGAGGGAGTGAATAGAGGAAGAGATTTAAGATGAGAGAAAAAATAAAAAAAAAAATTGAAGGAGAAACCTCTGGGATGAGACAAGAGTGACAGAATCAAGATCACGAGAATAGAAGCAGTCCTTAGAAAGCTTAAAGTTATCCACATTGAGCTAGCTCAATGTTTGGAAGACTCTGGGAAAAAGTGTGGGAATGGAGAGTAGAGAGCTATTATATGGAGAATCATGCTGAAGGTCTTCAGAGCCATTGTGTTGACCTCATTGTTGTATACCTGGAAAACATGAACAGTGCCTTGCCAGAAAGCTGAATCTCTTCCATCTGAATTGTCTTAGGAAGATTCTGAAAAGCATGGGAAGATACCAGACATTGAGGTCCTTTCTTCAACTAAACTGGAAAGCATTCCGATTCTACTTGCAGAGAGAACAACTCCATCGGATTGGTCACAATATTTGAATGCCAAATGTAAATTTAATAAAAAGATCATTTTATAGAGAACCCACATAGGGCAAGTTCTCACAAGATGGTCAGGAAAAAATGACACAAAAACACTCTCAAGGTATTTCTTAAAACCTTTAGATTTGCATGACATGGAAGCCATATAGCATGCATTCATCAGAGAAGATGCTGTGTTCTATGAGCAAAGCAGAATTGAATTATCTTAGAAGAAATAAAATTTGTGTAAAGTTAGAGAATCCACCCCAAAAGATCAAAGGGACTAATTGTGCCCACCCATGGCAGAGCATTCTGAGCTTGTATTGTTCTGATCAGACACACTAACTTGACTTTAACATAGTGATTATCATTTTGGTCCTCTTCAAGAAGGAAAGACAACAATAAGAAAAGTCACCTTTTTTATTTAGGCATGATAGTTATGGAAGAAAAGATGAAATGTAATAAAGAGATATTTGGGGGCATGGAGTAAAGGAAAAGAAGAATAATCCCATGGAGGATGTTTTCTTGTTAAAATATGAAGCAGAGTATTCCTTGTGAGCAGAGAAGAATAAATGTTATAAAACATTTAAGGAAGAGATTTTGAATAACTAATGTAGAGAGTTTGTGATATAAGTGGGTTGGCATTACCCAATTCATGACTATATAAGGTGATATGGGTCAAAGATGCAAGCATATGTGACAACGAATGATCAAACTGGTCAATCATAGACTCTATGAAGGGATGGAATTAAAGCCAGAGGAGAGGGGTGATTGAAAGAATTAAGAGGAAGTGGGCATCTGGAGATTACATTGGAGGCACAGAATAAGATTTGGAGGAATAAGATCCTCATAAAGATATAGTCTGATTCTGAAATACAGAGTTTGATTATATCACAGCCAAGGGTATGCTCAACTTTGCCTGTGCTTCAGGTACAGTACAAATGGAGGCTGAATGAGTTTAGAATGGAGACATAATGGAAGGAACACTGAAGTCTCCAAGTATGAGAGAAGGAATTGATGACAAGACAACTGTGGCCCTAGTGTTGAATACTTTTTCAAAAAAGAAGGAGAATGAATGGTAGTAGTAGGACTGAGTATCATTAAGATTTAAAAGTAGGGAAATTGGTGGCAGGTAGGTGGTGCAGTGGATAGAGCACCAGCCCTAAAGTCAGGAGGACTTGAGTTCAAATCTGATCTCAGACACTAAATACTTCCTAGCTGTGTGACCCTGGGCAAGTCACTTAATCCCAATTGCCTCAGGGAAAAAAAAAGTTAATTGAACTTCAATGATAGAAAAAAGTACTGAGTGACATGAGAAAGGCGACAGTGAAAGCAGGAATCAAGAACAAAGAAAATGACTACAACTTATTGCTTTTGTGCTTTAAGGGAGAGCAAAAGAAGATCAAGGAACAGCATAAAGGAGGATAAAAAACATTGTTCTCTGGGCATTATCTTCTGTTAGCTTAAGAAGATGGAAAGAGTACAAAGTGAAGAGATCTAGGATAAAGAAGATGCTATTGGCAATTGAATGAAAGTTCCAGTAAGTATAACTGAATAGCAAGCAAGAGGAGAAAATGATTTTTAGAAGACTAGAGCTGAGCTAAATAAATAAAAAAAGTGTAGAAAGCAATATATAGAGAAATGATTTTTACCTTAGCAGTTAAGATACCTTAACTCAGAATCATATCGATAAGCATTACAGAAATGTGAATGGTGCTCAGTTGATAGAGTCTCCCATCAGTTAGGGTACTTCTGACAATAAAGTATATAATTAGAGTTGGCCCTTATGCTTCTAACTCTTATAGGCCAATGATCTCTATTGATTAAGAAAGCCTAAGAAGGGCTTAGGAAAGAACAAAGGGGGAAAATGAAGATGTAATATAGTAAGATCTGTAGGATTTTGACTGAACTCATATTAGATATTTAATAAGAATGTCAATCCAAAAGCCATATGACAAACCACACTCAGCAGATTACCTTGGTACAGGTACCTATCTTCTTATCTCTGAAAGTTCAAAACAGTTCTAATCCAGTGTTTTCTTGACTGAAATGATAATGTGAGAAACTTGCAACTCACAGAATAGTTAAAGAAAGGAGCTTTCTTTTGCCTTAATATAACAAGGATATACATGTATATAATACCTTTTGCTTCTTTCCCTACAGCTTCCCTTGTGTCCATATGAAAATATAGGCAGTTGGGAAAGAAATTGTGAAGGGCTTGGGAAGTTTCTACCAAGTTTGCTAGATTTAGATTTAATTTTACTGGGACCTTTTATGCTTTTGATGACCAGGACCATATCTGTATGCGTAGATCTACAAGCATGTATACATACATACATACATACATATATGTACATATATATATATATATATATGAAATGTGAATATAAGCATTTCCAAATATATATATATATATATATTTAGTTTATATATGTAATACTTCAACACAATTGTTTTACTTTATTATCTTACATATTTTATACTATATATTTTACATATTCAACACATCAAAAATTAATATTCTGAGATGCATTTCATCAAATTGTCAAGGGATCCAAGAAATAAAAAAAATCTAAAACCTCTGAGTTTAATTCCTTTTTAGATAAAGTCTGTTGTATTTGTAATCCTAAAAGCTAAAATCTCTGATGATTTACAGTTTTCTTCCATAATGTCCTCTTACTAGGAAGATATATGTAAAAATATATATTTTGTTGATTGGTATGAGGATATTTACCCCAAATCTCTTTCATTTTGAAAGATCTTACCCTTGATCATATCATTTCCTCAAGTTATTACCTATATCTTGTCTCCATTTGACTACCAAACTCTGAAGAAAAAAACAAACAGAACAATAACAAGAACAACACATTTTTTGCTGTTTCTCTCACACCACTTCAGAACCAGTGAAGATTTGAATTTGCATTTCCTCCCCAAAAAAACCAAAAACACAACTCCTTTGTTTTTCCTCAAAAAACAAACAAACAAACAAACAAAAACCTACCTTCTTCTGATCTTTCCTGTTCTGTCAAAATCTTTTCAACATCCCTACTTTATGACCTTGCAGTCATATCCATCTCCTCTTTTATCTTATCCAACGATTTATCAAATTACTTTGATTCTTCCCCTTTAACATCTCTTATCTTATCCTCTTCTTTCTTTGTACACAATCTAATTCAGTACTTCTCACCTGGATTATTGTAGTTACCTTCTAATTATCACTCTGCCTCAAGCTTCTCCCTGTTCCATATAGCTGCTGAAGTGATAATTCTTAAGCACAGGTTCTCCCCTATCCATGAAGTTTTACATTATGATTATGATTCCTATAACTTTTTTGTTGTTTTTTGACATGTAAAGGCCATTATAGCCCAACTCCAACCACCCTCTCTAAACTTACTTTACTCTGCTTCATTCTATAGTTTCAACAAACCGTTTTGCTATTGCTCATAAAGACCATCTATCTCCAATCTTCCATAACTTTGTTTAGGTTGCTTATTGAATGTATTTTCTCTTCATCTCTTAGAATCCCTCCTTTCATTCAAATCTCTGCTTAAACCATTTCATTTGAATAACAACTTAAAAATCACATCATCTGTAAATCCCTAGCTTTCAAAATTTCCTTGTACCAAATTTGTGATCATTACATGAATAAACATTATTTCTCCAAACAGAATGAAAGCTTCACAAAAGTAGATCTTGTTTCATTTTTGTCTTTCTATATTTCCAATATTTACTATAGTACCCAGCATACAGTAAGTATTTGATACATTCCTTAGATTATTCCTTGAAAGAATCAAAGATTTACTGGAGACACACTAACTGTCTTAAAATATTTGGAGAACTATGATAAAGAAGAGTGATTAGATGTGTTTTAGTTGTCTCAATTGCAACTAAGTGGTATAATGTTTAGCTTTCCTTGGATCAGAGTCAGACTCATATTCTTGCAAGAGTTATTAGATGTATAATCCTGAGAAAGTCACTTAATCCCTTTTGCTTCAGCTTCCACATCTACAAAATGATCCGAAAGACATGGGAAAAAAAAACCACCCTAATATCATTGCAAAGAAAACCCAAAAATGAGGTTACAGTGAGTCAGATATGACTGAAAAGTAACTGAATAATATATACTTGGTCTTATAGGACAGAATCTAAAATTCTAGAGAACTAAAATTTTGATTCAGGCTTAATTCAATCCAAAAGAATAGTATCCTCAATCAGTTTATAATGTATTCACCTTCATATTAGATTTTCAAACAAAATCTAGATAAATATCTGCTACCAATATTGCCAAAAGTATACAGATGTGGATTGAACTAGATTGCTTCTGAGATTTCTTTGGCATTGGTGAAGATATTCAATGAGTATTTTTATTTAAGTTGTTATTTTTATATTACATTGTAAAGATATGCACTATATAATGAATAAAAAGTCAAATGTTTGTGAAAAAAAACTTAGGGAACGGAAAAACCAATATCTTGGATAATAGCTTCATGTGAAACTTAAATCATGCTCTATAGATTCATATTCGGTTCATTATTTCCCCCAGGGATTGTAACTATCCTGAGAATTGTGACCTAGATAGAGTCTTGAGTTTGTCCAAATAGAAGCACTTCCAGGAATTCTTTCAAGAAAGCAACTTTGATATTTTGGACTTCAGCCAACATTTTTTAAAAATTTTATTTAAAAATAAAAATTGAAGGTGTCAAAATTGTTACCAAACAAACCACCACTTATAGGAGAATATCTTAGTCTACCAATTAAGAACAAGAAAGTTGGAGATCCATTTCCTCAAGCATGTCAAAGACAAAACAAAGAAGCCTAAATTCCATATACAATAAATCTAAATAAAAGGGGTATTCACTTGAATTGGGGTAAATATCATTAGTATTAAAAGAAAAGCTTTCAACTTTCTGATTGCCATCAGTGTTGTACCCCAATATCTAATCTTATTAAAAAAAAAACAAACAAACAAACTTTGCACCTAAATATATAACTGAGTAAACAATTTACACTGAAAATAGGATGTCTTTACTAGACTAAACTTGATATTCAAATTTGTCATTTCTTAGTTTTATAGAAAACTTTCAAAAAAAACCAACAACAGTCATTTCTTTAGAACTTATTATGTGTCTGACAATGTGGGGTTATAATGAAAGAAAAAAAATCTCTTTTGTGAAAAAAATATATATATATTTTTTTTTCCTTTATAATCATATACTTCTAAAGTTGTCAGAACAATTCCAGACCTTCCTTATTTTTCAAATAGATAAGATATTGTAATTGTTTTTTGCTTACTTGTTTTATAGAACATGTTTTGAACTGAGAAGGGGAAAAAGATAATTTTAATCTATATTTTCATGTTGCATGTGTTCTTTCTGAAATAACATATCCATATCATCATAAATTTGAAGTCTGAAGGAGCTTTGCAAAGTCATATAGACCAATACCCTTACCAAACACACACACACACACACACACACACACACACACACTATTTCAAATTCAAGGCACATTTTAGAATGTCTTCTATTTAAGAATCACAGTGCATAATCCCCAACTGATATTCTTTTTTAACAGCCCAATCTCAAAGTACATTAGTTCAAAGCAAAAAAGCTTTGAACAAATTGACAACAAAATTCATGACATGAAAAATTTCCCCTATTTGGAAAGGGTTTTACTTCTTACCTGTACACTAAAGCAATATGTAGCATTTCAAGACAAATATATGGGGGAAAAAGCAATTTATCTATGGCAGTCTGTGGCCCAGTCAAGATATATGCCCAGGGGGAGTAGATTCTAAGGAGATGGTAGAATAAGTTTGAAAATTCCAAGTTCCCTAGATTTTCCTGACCAAAAATAATTGTACTTCAGGGAGAACACAGACCCATGAAAAGCAAATATGATTGGGGAAGAACAGGCTTTGTCCTGGGGCATCCTAATAAGACCATAAGAAGGACCTCAGGTTTAAGCTTTAACCAGTGTGAATACCTCCAGGCTAGCTTCACAGAAAGAACATGAGGGGAGTCCTGGAGTTAGCTGGATTTGAGGCCACTTTAGTGAAATCCACAGGAACTTCACACACACACACACACACACACACACACACACACACACACACACACACACATACATACACACACACACACACACTCACAGACACATACCATTGGTTGGGGAGTTGGATGGGTATGGGAAAAACCCTGGCTGATTAGGAATCACAGGCCCAGCTATGTTGCTGTTAACACGGCCCTAGGTCAGAAATAGGCAGCATACCTGCTGAGCAAAAAAGCAGTCATGCAGAGATACTGCTGGCTGAAGGCACTTCTAGGACTGCAGGTGTCTTGGTTTTGGATTCCAGGCCTGAAGGGAGAACTGAAGTGAATTCAAAAATACCATGCCCCTCCTTCCCAAACCCCAGAATTAGAGAAGGTTAAACAGATAATTTCTCATCTGGGAAAAATGAGCTGACAAAGGAGATAGAACTCAATCATAGAAACTTACTAGGGAAATAAGGAAGACTGGGGTTCATCTTTAGAGAAGGATTTGAAGTTTAAAAAGTCTCTACTACTCAAAAAGAATATTAAATGGCTACCTATCCAGAAATAATTTATAGAAGAGCTCAAAAAAGGCTTTAAAAACAAATTAAAGAGATTGAGGGAAAACTAAGGTAGAGAACCATCCAAGAAAAACAAGAAGCTTATGAAAAGAAAGTTGAGCAACAAGAAAAGGAGATCCAATGTTTTAAAGAAAATGCTTCTCTGAAAATTGGAATTAGATCAATATGAAAATATGTGAAGCATAGCAGACCAAGAAATAATAAAACAAAATGTAAATAATGAAAAAATAGAACAGAATGTGAAACATCTTTAAGGAAGACAACATATCTGGAGAACAAATCAAGAAGAGAAACCATAAGAATAATTGGAATACTTGAAAGCTGTGACCAAAAGAGAATCTTGACATAATAATAGAAGAAATAATCAAAGAAAATTGGGCTGTAATAATAGAACAAAAGGGAAAAGTAGACATAGAAAATAATTCACTTGTCACCACCTCAAAGTAATCCTACAAGGAAAGCATAAAGGAACATTATTGGTAAATTTAAAACCCCCAGATCTTAGAAAAATTATAAGAATGAAACATATATAATTCTATGATCTAGCATAATTAGAATTATATAAGATTTATCAGCAACTACAATAAAACGTCTGGATTGGAAAAAAAATTGGAAAACAGAACTAACAAAAATAGCTTAATCTTTGCTTTTCCCATCCTTCTTCCCTACTCCCCCAACATCTCCACCAAATCTTAGTTGACATGGAACCTTGAATATGTAGTTGTATTCTTTCCTGTCACACATAAGTCTTCCAGAAAAAATAGGCTAGGCTGGGACTGAATTTAGAATTCCAAATGTTCACTCACAGAAGTCTAATGTGTTCAGTTAATCCTAGTCCTCTAGCACAGCTTCAAAGAAAGACTCATACTGCCATTAGATTGATCCCAAGCCCAGAATGGGGAATCTTAGAAGCAAGGGTGCAGCAGTATCCATGAGATAAGTCACTTTTAGAAGAAAACATGGTGGAGTGAATGATTGTAATGGCTGCATTAAGGTTGAGCTTTCTCCCTAGACTGTGGATTGGAGGAAATTATGTCCCCAAGGATTAGACAGCTGTATGCGATATCTATGAGAAAATCAGATGGCATTTGGCAGTTTACTATGGATACTAGAGAAAAGAAACAATCATCAAGATTATTAATAATGTTTGTAAAATGTATGGGATTGCCTGTCATAGGGGGGAGGAATTGGAGGGAGGGGAGGATAATTTGGAAAAATGAATACAAGGGATAATGTTATAAAAATTACTTATGCATATATACTGTGGGAAAAAATCTAAATAAAAAAAATTATTAAGAATACTTATTATTAAGCCCAAGGCCACGATGAGTATTATGGTATTGACAACCTTCTAAAAGTTTACTCCTATATTCCTATGACTGATTTTTATCAGGAGTAGTTTGCTTTCACTTTGGATGGAGTGATCTATTCTCTTATTTTTTTTAAATTTTATTTGTATATATGTTTGACAGTATATATGTATGAGTAAATTTTTTATATAACATTATCTCTTGTATTCATATATTTTTCCAAATTATCCCCTCCCTCCCTCTAATCCCTCCCCTTGATGACAGGCAATCCCATATATTTTACATGTGTTACAATATAACCTAGATAAAATATATGTGTGTAAATACCATTTTCTTGTTGCACATTAATTATTAGATTCCGAAGGTATAAGTAACCTGGGTAGATAGACAGTAGGGCTAACAATTTACATTCATTTCCCAGTGTTGCTTCTCTGGGTATAGTTGTTTCTGTTCATCATTGATCAGCTGGAAGTGAGTTGGATCTTCTTTATGTTGAAGATATCCACTTCTATCAGAATACATCTTCATACAACATTGAAGTGTACAGCGATCTTCTGGTTCTGCTCATTTCACTCAGCATCAGTTCATGTAAGTCTCTCCAAACCTCTCTGTATTCATCCTACTGGTCATTTCTTACAGAGCAATAATATTCCATAACCTTCATATACCATAATTTACCCAACCATTCTCCAATTGATAGACATCCATTCATCTTCCAGTTTCTAGCCACTATGCAAAGAGCTGCCACAAACATTTTGGCACATACAGGTCCCTTTCCCCTCCTCAGTATTTCTTTGGGATATAAGCCCAATAGCAGCAATGCTGGATCAAAGGGTATGCACAGTTTGATAACTTTTTGGGCATAGTTCCAAATTGCTCTCCAGAATGGCTGGATTCTTTCGCAACTCCACCAACAATGGATCAGTGTCCCAGTTTTCCCACATCCCCTCCAACATTCATCATTATTTGTTCCTGTCATCTTAGCCAATCTGACAGGTGTGTAGTAGTATCTCAGAGTTGTCTTAATTTGCATTTCTCTGATCAGTAGTGATTTGGAACACTCATATGAGTGGATATAATTTCAATTTCATCATCTGAGAATTGTCTGTTCATATCCTTTGACCATTTATCAATTGGAGAATGGTTTGATTTCTTATAGATTAGGGTCAGTTCTCTATATATTTTGGAAATGAGACCTTTGTCAGAACCTTTAACTTTAAAAATATTTTGTCAATTTGTTACTTCCCTTCTAAACTTGTTTGTATTAGTATTGTTTGTACAGAAACTTTTTAGTTTGATGTAATCAAAATCTTCTATTTTTGACCAATAATGATGTCTAGTTCTCCTCTCGTCATAAATTCCTTCCTCTTCCACAGGTCTGAGAGGTAGATTATATATATTATTATATATATATTATAATAGATTACTATTTATGATCTCATTCTTTATGCCTAAATCATGGACCCATTTTGATCTTTTCTTGCTATATGGTGTTAAGTGTGGATCCATATCTAATTTCTGCCATACTAATTTCCAGTTTTCCCAACAGTTTTTTCCAAATAATGAATTAGTTATTTATTTCTTTATCAGCTTCCTCCCAGACCAGATGAATGCAGTGGCTCCTTTGCCTGAGCTCAACGAGAGCTCTGGGAGAGAGTTCCCCTCCCCCTCCCTGGAAGTGCTTAAGAGGTGATTAGTACAACTGTGCTGTGAGAGTTGCCCAGTGAAGGACCCTGCTGTGTGTCCTAGAGACTTTCCTGAGGTTTAAGACTGAACAGTAAAGGCGACAAAAAGCCCAGCCAATGCGTCCCATGAGGCGTGGATGTCAGCAGCTGATGTGAAAAGCCCCTGTGCTCAAACTGGAAGTGTCTGCCCAGAAAATGCAGTCCGTATTTCAAAGTTTCCGCTTCTCTGGGACTTCTGAGACTGAGTTCCACAGCCTCCAGCTGAGCCAATCACTATGTGTTGCCTTGGGCTGTGTCCCCTCTTTTCAAGCTCTTAAGTACCCCAAGGTGAAGTCCTGGACTGCAGATGGAGGCTTCACAGCCTTGCCGAGATCTGTTAGGTCACTTCCGAATTGGGCTGGTGCTAGGATCTGGCTTTATATTTTAAAGTGGCTTGATTTCTGAACTTCTGTTTTATAAGCAGAGAAGAGCTACCAGCCTGTTCCAGATTCTTCTATCTCAGTGGCTTCTCTGATCCCAGAGTTCTCCCCAGCCTGATCGGCACAGTGTGCTAGCACCTCACCCTGTCTCTCCTGGCCTTTTTTCTTCTTCCCCTGGGAATCGACCTTTTCTGTTGAAACTCCAGATTCTCTTCAGCTTGTAAGTTCCTGCTTCCAGTCCTTGTGGTTTCTATCAGTCCAGCATTATTTTTGAGGCTGATTTAACTAATTGGTATTGAAGGAAGAAGGGAGCTTACAAAATCATGTGTATCTTCTCCACCATCTTGGCTTTGCCCCTGGAGTGGTCTATTCTCATTGTTTTTCCTTGGGGCTATTTGCACTCTCCTGCATTATGGCACTTTATACTGAGCATAGATTTGAAAGAGGGATGCAGGGGGTGTTTAAAAAGAATTAGCACCTCTGGTACACAAGTTCTTCCTTTTGGGGGCTGCTTATTCATCTCTAGTATCCACCTTTCACTCAACTCTCATCTGGCTCCAAGAAGCTGTATCATGCTCAGCAGTCACACTCCAGGAAAACCATATGGCAAGATGGATTAAACCATGCTGAAAGTAACCAATAAGTCTCAGATTCATCAATGAGTTAGAGGATGTCTACCACAAACTCATGAAGATTTCCTCTGACAAAAGAGAATGGGCATATGAAAGATTTTTTTTTTCCATTGGCCATAAAGGTGTTATATGGTTTAATGATATAGTAATCATTGTTCAGCACTTATGATTACTAACTATAACTAATAATTTAAATTGGTATTAAAGAAAAATCCCATAATCCTAGAGAACCCTAGAACCCTAAGGGGAAATGGAGGTGGCTTTTTCTCTGGAAGACCTGACTAACCAAGGCAAGAGGTTATTAGGAATCCTCACTACTTGTATTGCCCAACCCAATGCATTATTCATAATCTTTATTCTCAGTCTCTAAATCTTTGGTTATCCTTGAGGATTATCTTCTTTTCCTTGACACTCTTCTCTCTCTAGGTTTTTGGGACAGCACTCTCCTAAAAACTTCTTCTTTTTCTATCTGAATATTCTTTTCATATTCTTTGCAGAATTCTCTTCCAAATTATGTCCTCTAACAATGACTATCCCATAGGTTTCAGTCCTGAGTGCTATTCTCTTTTCTTTCTATACCAGTTCATTTGGTGATCTCATCGGCTCCCATGGATCTAATTATGATACCTATGCTGTTGATTCTCAGATCTACCTATCTGGCCCTAACTTCTCTACTTTAATCTCTACAAACCTTTTAAATAAATTGAATTAAATACCAAGGAAACATTTTATCAACGTTGTCATAATAAAATTTATAATATTTCCCCTATATCTTCCTCTCGTCCTGCCTTTTCTAGTACTCTAAAGAGCCATGCCATTCTCCCAGACTCTCAGTCTCACTTTCACCTCCTGTATTCAATCTGTTCTCGGGATGGATCAGATTTACTTTTGCAACATTTATTCAATATCCTCCTTAGCTTGCACTCTGATACTGCCTCTGCGCTAATAAAGACTTTGTCATCTCACACCTAGATTCTTTCAATAGCATACTGGGGCATCTGCCTGTTTCTAGTCTCTCCCTATTCTACCGTGTTTCCCCGATAATAAGACCTATCCTGAAAATAAGACACCCACATACTCTTTAATATTCCGCTAAAATAAGCCCTCCCCCGAAAATAAGCCCTATCGAACTTACTATGAAAACGGTCATCATGGTGATCCCCTGCGCTATATGCTGCGTAGCAGTACCTTCAGTAAGCAGCGCCGCCCTCCCCTCCCGGGTGAAACGCACGTCGCGCTCCGAGCTGCATCCAATCAGAGCTGCAGCAGTGAGCGCGTCATCCTCTTCTTCCCTGGTGATTTGCTTGCTGGCGCTACTGAGAGCAGCGCCGCGGAGTAGAGCTGAGACAGGACCATCTAAAAACTCGGTAAGTTCAGTAAGCGATGGAGAATAAAATAAGCACTCAGGGGGCATGATGGAGGCTAAAAGGGGCATGATGGAGGCTAAAATGGGCATGATGGAGGATAAAAGGGGCATGATGGAGGCTAAAATGGGCATGATGGAGGATAAAATAAGCCCTCCCCTGAAAATAAGCCCTCTGGTGTTTTTTAGTCCCAAAAAAATAATAAGACAGTGTCTTATTATCGGGGAAACACGGTAATCCATCCTTCCATCCATTTTTTTCTAAAGTGCAAGTCCGATCATATTATCCCCTGCCTAACCCCAATATACACACTCAAAGAACAAACAACAACAACAATGGCAAAAAAACAAAAACAAAAACAAAAACAAACAAAACAAAACAAAACAAAAAACAAGCAATGTCCTGTGGTTCCCAATGTCTCCAGGATCAAATATAAAACCTCTGTTGGTCCCTCAAACCATTCTTAATTTAATATACTTCTCCCTTTCCATTTGCTATTATATGTTTTCAAATCACTGACACTGTACTTTTTGTTGCTCCATTAAAAAGACACCAAGTCTAGGTGTATTTTCTGGTTGTTTCCATTCAGGAATGTACTCTCTTCTCATCTCTGTCCACTGGTGATCACGGTTTCCTTTAAGTACTAAGTTAAATTTCATGTTATATAGGAAAACTTGTGCAATTACTCTTTATTCAAACGCTATGAATCTTTTATTTTTTTATCCTATTTGTTTGATATTTAGCTTACTTCTTCATATTTTGTGCTGTTTTGTCCCCAGTGGAACTGTGATCTCTTTGAGAGCATGGATTTGACTTGTTTTGTATTGCAGGACTTTAACACATAGTGGTTTTTAATAAATGTTTATTGAGTGACTGATTAATAAAAGCTACACAAGAACAAAAACTTCTGTGTATTAGACTTTTAAGCACTACAGTAGGTATTGAGCATACAAAGACAAAAGTGATATAGCCTCTACCTTCAATGATCTTACATTCCATCAAGAAACAATTTTTAGGAAGATGAGAACCACAGTAGAATTGATCCATGCAGAAAATATAGAAATTAAGTGGCTTATATTGTCTGTTTCTAAAAGTATTTCTCTTTAACTAAGGGAATAATAAATTTTAATAAAATGATCTCTTCAATAAAGCTATGTGGTCTAATATGTGGTTTGGAGAGGTGAAGAAATTTCTTTCAACTGCTTCTAAAGTCATCATATTCCTTCACTTAATTCAAATAAAAAAAAAGTTCTTCCCTTTGAAAGACTGAAAGGAAAAATAAATAATTTGTGATTTTTGTCAGGTATTTCTGCTGGTAACAAAATAGCTTCAATTATTTATATAAATCTATAGTCAATTTTTTGTAGCTAGAGATCCATGAATAAGTAAATGAATAAGGATAGGGACCAAAATAGAGATGAAAGATGTTAAGTCTAGATATACAGGTGATTTTTCTTCTGTGTATGTATGTAATATATATGTGGTTTTTATATATATATATATATATACATATATATGTATATGCATGCAATGCTTCATGCATAAATATAGACACATTTTGTGTAGATAAAAAAAGTACTCTTTTAAAGTAGTGACAGTTTCATCTATTTCATTTCCATGTGATAAAGCAAGAAATTATCTTCTAAACAGGTTGCAGCTTAATTCTATAATAAGACTTTAGAATAATAAAATCACAATGTTTTTGAGCTAAAAGGTACTTTAAAGTACTTCATGTTTCAGAATTAAATACAGAATCATTCAATTGCTTATCAAATGCCACATAGATAGGCAGTGGTAAAACTAAATCTAGAATCAAGGCTACTTGACTGTCCAGTGTTCTTTCTGTAACTTAATCCTGTGGATTTATAGGCATCATCTGGACTATAAAGCAATATAGTTCAAATGATGAACATGTAAATTAAAAAAAAAATTGGTACCAGTTAAGGCAACACAAAATGATTGACTTTTAAAATGTTTAGAAAAACTCCTTCTTGAAAACTTAGTTAAATTGGATTTACTTTAGTAACCCAATATGAGAATTATAATTCAAAGATTTCTGGTAACAAAGTTGAGATTTATATAAACGTTTGATGAGAGGTAGTATGATCTGTGAAAAGTATTTTGGATTTTGAAATCCTGAATTTTGAAAGAATCTGAATACTAATTTCTGGTCTACATCTTACTACTTATATAACTTTGGGTAAGTCAAAATTTCTCTGGAGCTTAGGCTCATCTTCTATAAAATGAGGGATGGTATTGAAATAGATAAAATCTAAGTTTCCTTGTAGTCTTAAATTTTGAATTCTGTGACCATTTTATATTAAATGAGATAATTTTTCAAACAAATAATTAGCATTGTTTTACTTAATTCTACTACAGCACAGGGTAATTCTAAAGAGGAGAAAGTGCCCTCTCTATTCCTTTTAATACACTCCTCATGTATTTGATATCCGTTTTAAATGTGATCTTAAATTCCTGGTCATTAGAAATACTGAGTCAAATAAAGATCTCAGACAATGTGCTTTTTGATTCTAGCATATAAAAAATCATGGAAGTATTGCAGATGACACAGTGGGTTCCTTGTGGGTCCCCTTGGAGCACCAGGCCTAGCTGAGAATTTTTTTTTCTAAGGGTGTATTAAAAAGCTGTAGCCTAAGTCATAGTGAATGAGTAGAGATAAAAAAGTCTCCTAATACAAGTGATTCTATGTAGCTCCTCCCAGATCACCTCTGTCATCTTTTCTTAGCAAAGGCATGAGAAGAATCTATTATTTGATTAATGTTAAAAAGTTGAATTTTGCTAGAAGTACAAATTATAAAAATGCCAGGCCATTTGATATATGAAAAAAAAAATATGCATAGGCAATCAGTTGTCATGAATTAAAGGTAGTAAATGCTATTGAATTTTTATGAATATAAAATATATTGAAATCAGATTAATTAGAAGTTGGGTACATTGGTTTTTAGTTGAGCAAAAATATTCTTTTCTTCTTCAATCAAGCAAATAATAACCTATAATTGAATGTTATAATAACATAAGGGTTTCAGTGTCTGGACACAGGATTTAGAGAATGCTAAATTACCTCAAAAAACAAATGGACATTTTTTTTCAGTTGCAACAAGAAAAAAAGAAATCATATAACATCATCACAAAAGCTTTATGGAGATTATAAATTTCAGAGAATAATGAACCAGAGGACTCACCTCCACTCTCATTAACTTTGTTTATCTAGGGGGAGATAATTCCTTATCTCATTTTTCAAAGCAATGAATGGGAATGAATAGAACTACTAATCATTTCTTATGAACCTTACATCTTTCTATACTGACTCTTTTAAAGTAACTTGTGAGAATCCAATGGATTTTTAATGTCTTGTGGTCCATCTGCTGCTGTTCTCTGTTTTCTCTGGCAATGAACAATTTGGTCTAATTTTTAACTTTCCTTTTTCATATCTGATGGAATTATAACCTTACAGTTTGAGTAGTTTCCAGTTAATCCTTTCTCTGGGTAGAATATCATGGTGAGTAATATAAATGGACCATTGCAGTCGAAAGTTAGATAAAATAAACCTCTTGGCTTATGAAGGCAAAAGAAAACTTACTTTCTGGAGTTAATTCTGAGGTGAAAATCTTAAAGATTATAGATTTCTGGTTCAGTGGGTCTGTGGACAGCTAATACAAATTGCTATAGTAACAGCATTTCCTTAAAATTAATGATGACCCACTAGCAGGACACAGAGTCCATAAAATGCCAAGAAGAGGTATTACAAAAGATGTGACCTGCATTTCAGTCAAGTAGGGACAAAAAAGGAGGGGGGGAGAATTGACTATGTCTATTTCCACTATTTTCAATCAAATAAGCAAAGACTGGTGAGGGCATAGAAATATAAGCTACAACTTTGGTCTTGAAGTTCACATAGCATTAACAACATTACTATTGTGGAAATCAGGAAATCACCTAGCTTGAAAGATACTTTGTCAAGGAAATAGATTACCTCTTTCCTTATAAAGTGGTCTTTCTAGAACTAGATATCAACTAACACATCAAGTTATTCCTGACCCCCTCCTCACACACACAAAGAAAATCACATTAAATTGCATTTAGAAGACCTGAATGCCTATAGAGGAAAGGAATGGCTTTTCAGATTATATTGTAGAACATTTGCACCTAACCTGGGAATGCTATAAGTCATGCTACAATGAAGGAACATACTAATAATAATAGCAATGAAGAGAATAGAGGTGATTCATATCCTTTATATTTTAAAAATGTTCTTTCTTTTCAATAACACTAAAATTAGAAATGCAACTATTACTGCCCCAATTTTACAAATGCAGAAGCTGAAACTGACTTTCAAAGAGGTTCTTTCCTTTTATATCCCTATTTAGATAACAGAATAGAGAGCAGTATCCCTGACCTGGTTCTGGGGAGATAGTCTATACATATCAATCTTCCCACACACACACATACACACACCTCAGAAACACATGAGAGATCCATGAAGTCATCACTTCTTTTTTTTCCAAATAGATATATGGAACAAATTTCCATTTCAAGAGATGGAAACAGCTGAGGCAAAGTTGAAGTGTTTTAGAAAATAAATTTAGAATTTAATTTAGAAGCTTATATACTTATCTGTGTGGTCAAAAGTTCAAGTTCAACATCAAATAACATAACATAAAGTATTTTGCAAATCTTAGTGTTCCTTGTAAATGTTAACTATGGCTACAATCTCCCTTCTAGAAAGAGAATTGTGATTTCCTAGGCAATGTGATTTGAGAGTTTAGCTTTCAATCAGTAGAAGGAACATTTTCAAAACACATCCAGCACTGGCTGTATTTCCTGAATTTCTCAAAATTCAAAGATAATTTTGCTCAGGGGAGGGGCGGAGGACAATTTGAAACCAGGTATCTTTTGAAAAGAGAAAAATTCCCAACCATAGGAGCTGAAACATTAGTAAGCAAGGAATTTAAACCTGAGGCAAGCAGATGTAAGTGTGTAGCTCCTTACTACCACCACTATAGTGTATTCTTTGCACATTTGAGGACTAATAAAAAGTCATTCTTGAATATATCTCATAACCATCTACAAAAAGATCCTATTATCTTAGTAGAAAATAAACTGTCCAAGTATAGAGATGCACCTCTTTTGTATTTATATCCCCAGCACATAGCACAGAGCATAGAACATACTAGGCAGTTAATAAATTATTAGCTGACTTATTGAAAAGCTTGTCCATAGTCAAAGAGGCATTAAGAGAGTTATATTAATTTGACCATGTTCCCACATACAACTGGGGTCAAAGAAGGGTCTCTTCCCAGATCTTCTGATGCTAGTTTTGCTGCAATTTCCCTTTAACTATGCTTATCCCAATGCTTTATGTAAATAAGAACCCATAGGGGATAATTAGAGAAAACCTCTCTATTTCAATTGGATTTTATATAAACCAGAAACTAACCATATACCAAAAAACTCTCCATATGATTCCTTTCAAGATTTTAATGGTAGCATTTTCTTCATAGAACAATCAGAATATGAACTGATTCCTTATCCCATCCTACCCATCTCATTGTGCTCAAAGTCCTTTCAATAAAAAGGACTTCTTTTCACTCCTTTCTCACACAAAGAAGTGACCCTCTAGGAAAGGGACCTGTATGTGCAAGAATGTTTGTGGCAGCCCTCTTTGTGGTGACCAGAAACTGGAAACTATGTGGATGGCCATCAATTGAATATGGCTGAATAAATTGTGGTATATGAATATTATTGTTCTGTAAGAAATGACCAAGCATGGATGATTTCAGAAAGGCCTGGAGAGACTTACATGAACTGATGCTGAGTGAAATGAGCAAGATCTAGAAATTATTATATACTTCAACAACAGTATTATAATGATGATCAATTCTGATGGATGTGGCCCTCTTCAACAATGAGATGAACCAAATCAGTTCCAATAGAGCAGTAATGAACTGAACCAGCTACACCCAGCTATAGAACTCTAGGAGATGATTATGAACCACTATATAGAATTCCCAATCCTTCTAATTTTGTCTGCCTACATTTTCTATTTCCTTCACACACTAATTGTACACTATTTCAAAGTCCAATTATTTTTGTACAGCAAAACAACTGTTTGGACATGTATACATATATTGTATTTAATTCATACTCTAACATATTTAACATGTATTGGTTAACCTGCCATCTGGGCGGGGAGGAAGGAAAAATTAGACTAAAAGATTTGGCATTTGTCAATGTTGTAAAATTACCCATGCAGAAATCTGGTAAATTAAAACTATTAAAAAAAAAAAAGAGGTGACCCTTCTTATGCCAAGGAAAGTCTCTCTCTCTCTCTCTCTCTCTCTCTCTCTCTCTCTCTCTCTCTCTCTCTCTCTCTCTCTCTCTCTCTCTCTCTCTCTTTCTCCTCCATTTTCCTTGCCTAAAAGCATGTCCATATTTCCTTCATCTTAAAAAAAAAAAAAAAAAAACACTCATTTGATCCATCCATCCTTGAAATACATCATCTTTTGCTTCTTTTCTCTTTTGTGGTTAAATACCTTGAAAAAGTGATCTACAACAGATGATTTCACTTCCTTTCTTGTCATTCTCTTTTTTAATTACTATGGTCTGCTTTTAGACATCATCATTCAATTGAAACATTTTCCCACAGTCACCAGCAAACTCTTACTTTACAACTTTAATGGTTTTTTATTAGTCCTTATTTTTTATCTCTCTCCATTGAAGGTTTTGACACTATTAATATTTTTATCTTGATAGCTTTTCATGACATTTCTGTCTTCATGTTGTCCTCTATATGTCTCTTTAATCCTTCATAGTCTACTTTGCTAGATATTCATCCCAGTCATAATCATTAATTATGGGTACACCCTCAAGGATTTGTCCTGGGCCTTCTTCTATTCTGCCTCAATAATATTTTGCTTGGAGGGCAGAGCCAAGATGGCGGAGAAGATACATGCGAATTTATAAGCTCTCTTCTTCCCTCAATATCAATTAGTTAAATCAGTCTCAAAAATAGTGCTGGACTGATAAAAACCACAAGGATTAGAAGCACAACATATCAGCTGAAGAGATCCTGGAATTTCAACAGAAAAGGTCGGTTCCGAGGGGAGGAAAAAAAATCAACACAGACAGGGTTAGGTGCCAGCACATTGTGCCAAACGGACTGGGGAGAACTCTGGGATCGGAGAAGCCACTGAGATAGAGCAATCTGGCACAGGCTGTTAGCTCTTCTCTGCTTATAAAACAGCAGTTCAGAAAAGAAATCAAGCCACTTTAAAATATAAAGCTAGATCCTAGATCCACCCCAATCCAGAAGTGGCCTAGCACCAATCTCTGCAAGGCTGTGCAGCCCTCTTCTGCTGCTTGGGGCTTCTCCTTGGGATAGTTGAGAGCCTGAACAGCCAGGACACAGCCCGGGGCAGCCTCTAATCCACATAGTGTGGTGCTCAGCCTGAGGCAGTGAAATTCTAGCAGCAGCGGGGAACTCCCAGAGAAGTGGAACCTTTGAAGTAGGGATTGTGGTTTCTGGGCAGACACTTCCAGCTTGAGTAAAAAGGCTTATCCCTTCAGCTGCTAATATCCACAGCCCCCACGGGAAGCTTTGGCTGGGGTTTGTTAGGCTTTCACTGTAAAGCCTTAAACCTCAGGGCAGTCACTAAGCCACACAGCAGGGTCCTTCACTGGGCACTCCTCACAGCAGGTCGGTGCTAACCACCTCTGAGGTATTTCCGGGGAGAGGGGAGGGGAACTCTCTCCCAGAGCTATCTCTTAGCCCAGGCACAGGGTTGTTGCATTCTACCACTGCTCTGGGAGGAAGCTAATAAATAAATTTCTTACCCCAATGGCAGACCCCAACAGATTTTTAACAATGAGTAAGAAGCTGAAGAGAATGATTGACACCTTCTATACAGAGAATGAGCAGGTATCCACCCCCCAGGAGGTTAACAGCAGAGAGTCAGCAGATAGCAGCCTAAAGGGGAATGATACCTGCACCCCATCACATAACTCTCTCCTAGAAGAGACTATTAAAAAGTTAAGATAGTTTGAAGAAAAATGGGGAAAGGAAAGAGAAGCTATGATAGACAATAACAATGTCCTGAAATTGGAGTTGGAATAAAAATAAAGAATTTGAGGTGCAGGGAAACAAAATTTGTGAATTAGAAAAGGTTAAAAAAAATCAAAGGAAAGTAGGATTTCTGATGAATTGGAAAAGGTAAAAAATTCTCAAGAAAGTAGGATTTGTGATTTGGAAAATAGATCTAGGAGAGATAATCTGAGGATCATTGGACTTCCTGAAAATTATGATGGAAAAAAATAGCCTCTATAAAAATGCATTATTTAAAAAAAAAAAACTGTTGGGAAACCTGGAAATTAGTATGGCAGAAATTAGATGTGGACCCACACTTAATACCATATACCAAGATAAGATCAAAATGGGTCCATGATTTAGGCATAAAGAACGAGATCATAAATAGATTAGAGGAACATAGGATAGTGTAACTCTCAGACCTGTGGAGGAGGAAGGAATTTATGACCAAAGGAGAACTAGAGCTCATTACTGATCACAAAATAGAAGATTTTGATTACATCAAATTAAAAAGCTTTTGTACAAACAAAACTAATGCAAACAAGAATAGAAGGGATGTAACAAATTGGGAAAATGTTTTTACAGTTAAAGGTTCTGATAAAGGCCTAATTTCCAAAATCTATAGAGAACTGACCCCAATTTATATGAAATCAAACCATTCTCCAATTGATAAATGGTCAAAGGATATGAACAGACAATTTTCAGATGATGAAATTAAAACTATATCCACTCTTATGAAAGAGTGTTCCAAATCTCTACTGATCAGAGAAATGCAAATTAATACAACTCTGATATACCACTACACACCTATCAGATTGGCTAAGATGACAGGAACAAATAATGAATGTTGGAGGGGATATGGGAAAACTGGGACACTAATACATTGCTGGTGGAGCTATGAAAGAATCTGGTCATTCTGGAGGGCAATTTGGAACTATGCACAAAAAGTTATCAAACTGTGCATACCCTTTGATCCAGCAGTGCTACTATTGGGCTTATATCCCAAAGAAATACTAAAGCTGAGAAAGGGACCTGTATGTGCCAAAATGTTTGTGGCAGCTCTTTTTGTAGTGGCTAGAAACTGGAAGATGAATGGATGCCCATCAATTGGAGAATGGTTGGGTAAATTATGGTATATGAAGGTTATGGAATATTATTGCTCTGTAAGAAATGACCAGCAGGATGAATTCAGAAAGGCTTGGAGAGACTTACATCAACGGATACTGAGTGAAATGAGCAGAACCAGAAGATCACTATACATTTCAACAACAATGCTGTATGAGGATGTATTCTGATGGATGTGGGTATCTTCAACATGAAGAAGATTCAATTCACTTCCAGTTGATCAATGATGGACGGAAACAACTACACGCAGAGAAGGAACACTGGGAATTGAATGTAAACTGTTAGCACTACTGTCTATCTACCCAGGTTACTTATACCTTCAGAATCCAATTCTTAAAGTGCAACAAGAAAATTGGAAAAATGAATACAAAGGATAATGTTATAAAAATTACTCATGCATATGTACTGTCAAAATTTTATAAATATGAAATTAATAAAAAAGAAAAAATAATATTTTGGTTAGGAATCTCATTATTCCCAATGGATTCAATTGCCATGACTCTGTCAAAGATTTCCAATATCATTCCTCAACTTCTTTCTATCTTTCATCCTCTTATGTGTTACCAAGTACTGTCAATTCTTTTCAATACATCTCTTCTATAAACTTCCTTCTCAATTCCACCATTACTCTAGTGTAGTTGTTCCACACTTTACATTTACACTATTCCAATAGTTTGCTAATTGATGATCCTGCCTCAAGTCGCTTGCCCTCAGCTTTTAAATCGAAATTGCTAAAGTGCAAGTCTGATCATATCAATCCAGTTTTCAAAAAGGCCAATAATTCCTTATTATTTCTATGATTGTATATAAAACTGATTTGCATGCAATGACCTATATAGGTAGGTCGTTTCCTAAGTTTCCATTCTAATGCTTCACTTCCTCCAATTTGCTCTGCATTCCAGTAACACTGACTTCCTTTGCTATTCCTCAAAGAAAAGATTCCACCTCTTGACTATATTTTCACTGACCATCCCCAATGCTTGGGAATCTTTTTCTTCAACTCTTTATTCTGAATTCCAACTAAAATTCTATCTTCTGTAAGAAGGCTTTTCTTATCCTTCATAAAGCTAAATTCTTCCCCTGGCTGATTAATTCCAACTTATCCTATATATACTTTATTTGTATATGTATAATTTTCTTCTCTATATGTAATCTTCTCTATTAGAGAGCAAGTACTGACTGTTCATTGCTTTTCATTGCAGTTTTGTAGCTTATTTCAGTGTCTGGCACATAGTGAGTGGTTAATAAATGTTTGTTGATTTTCAAGAATTTATGGTATAGTTGATATTTTCAGGGAACTTTCTAGTTCAAAACATAGGTAGAAATACTCTGGTGAATAGGTTTAATTATTTTTTAAAAATTATGAACCTGGGTATCCAAACCACCATAAAATTCTTCTTTTAAGGAACATTTCCTAGATATTAATATATAACAATAATTCAGCATTTTCAAAACTGAAATATTAAGGAAAGTTAGAAATTTCCTTTATTCCAGAAGTGACACAAATTATCATGTTTATCAAATGATTTGATTTAAAATTATTATTTCTGTTGCTTTAAATAAAAAAGTTATTTAGCATAATGTACAAGTAAGATTAGATTTAGAGTCAGGAATATCTAGATACAAGTCCTGCTTGACACTACCTGTGGGACTCATGGATAAGTCATTTGCTGCTTTCTAAGAGCTCTCTACAACTATGTAACTCATATGATTTTTTTATTCAGAAGATTTGTCATTCTGCATTTAACATTGCTCTCTATACTTGTAAAATAACAGGTTCATACCAATCAATAGCATACCTTCTATCCATCTGCATACTCACCACACCCCCATTAAAAAAGAAAGCAGTTAGAGGAAGGTATTTTACAGGAGAAAGAAGACAAATTACCAGGGTTCTTTTAAACATGCCATTGGATGTGTTTATTTTAAAGCAGGACAACTGAAGGTTATAACCCAGCTCCTTTCCTATCAGGAGATGATATAAGAAGGAAAACTATGCATCAAAGTGACATGTAAAACCTAGGGGAGGTTTGCATAGAAAAGTTGGAGGGGGACTAGATTGCTTTAACCCTGAATCATTGACTGAGGAAGAGAAAGACCTTTAACCCCAATTTAGTACTAAAGCAGGTCAGGACTTCTCCCAACATTGTGGGAGGAACATGCACAGAAAAGAAAGATGAGCCAGGATTGAATGAGCTGGCACCTGCATCCTGAGATCCTTCCAAATGGTTCCTGCATTAACCCCCTTGATTACTTCACATTATACTGTATCCCAATCTCCCTTCTCCTCCTTTCCCTGTTTCTGCCCTCTGTGCTTGTGCTCACTTTCTTAATGCATTCCGAGTGATTTAAGCAATGAACTCCTGTGAACCCCTATGCCTTGACAAAGTAACTAAAAATATACTTAAGCTCAGTGAACAAAACCCTATAGTGTGGATGGTGGGCAGGAAGCATACAGATCTGAGTTTATTACACAGAGGACAATCGGTCATGAGAGAGAACTTGCTGTCTGGTTTGTGTGAGGCTCTCTATACTTATTCTAGCTTTAATAATAACTTATATGAATAAGTCTTGAATTCCTTTATCCTTTCAGGGCCTCAGTATAAGTGTGGGGGGAACCTCACTTCTTTGAAGTTGAGTTTCATCTGAAACATAAAAAGCCATAGATTCCTTGGGGAAGCAGAGGGGGATATAGAATTTTGAAAATGAGTGAATATGAATATAAATATATTTTGAAAGGAATTGCCCCTCCCTACCAGAAATATAAAAAAAATATTCCTTTTAGTTTTCTTACACAAATAAAGGAAAAAATTCCTTCTCCAAGGCAGGCCATTTATTTATTTATTTATTTTATATTTCACTAGGGAAAGAGAGTATTATGATTCTCTCTCCTCCTCACAGATGTGTTCTTTTACAGCATAAGTTTCAAGAGAAGATGACAGCATGAAAGAGTCACTATAACCCTTGAGATTTGTTGGAGTCCCACAATAATATGGGTGTCAGGATCTAAGCTATAGTTCTATTAAAACTTTGGATTGTTACACAACCGTAGTCTGCCTAATTCATTAACTGTTTTAATAAATACATTTTAGATGGAATAAAAATGCAGGGTGGTTTGTTACATAAAGATAAGATAATAATAAAGAAACATACCCCAAACAACCAAGTTTAGACTCAAATATCTTATGAAAAGAACAAAAATGAGAGAGAAAGGGGGAGAAACAAGTACCAATATGTCCATTCCCTACCTGGATGGGGGGACAAGATTACTGGGAAAAAGTGTCTAGGGCACAGAGGAGTGAGACGTGGGTATATATGCATTGGGACAGTCTTCAGGCAGGAGAGAGAGAGAGAGAGAGAGAGAGAGAGAGAGAGAGAGAGAGAGAGAGAGAGAGAGAGAGAGAGACAGAGAGAGAGAGACAGAGACAGAGACAGAGACAGAGACAATAGAATACAAGATCATTTTTGCATTGTCACAAGGGCTAGACAAAAATTTGTTGCCCTGGAGAATGATAGATTTGGAAGAATATTAGATTTGGAGTTAGAAGAACTTGTAAAGTCTGCTTAAGGAGTAAAATGAGCCTTATCTTCTTCACCTCTCTCTCTCTCTCTCTCCATATATATATATATATATATATATATATATATATATATATATATATATATATATATATATATATATATATTTTCTAGAAATATATCCTATTTTAAAATAGATTTCTTTCTAATAATGAGAACTCAGGTTCAAAGTAGTCTGTGGGTCTATATCCATTCAAGCATAGTTTGTGAGCCAAAACATCATCAGTGACATTTATGTGTTAACCAAAGGACATGATTCTAAGCAGAAGAATTTCATGAAATAGCATAATAAAATGGTATTGGGGATAGAGTTCTGGGCCAGGAATGGGGAAGATCTGAGTTTAAATTTGGTCTCAGACACTTGGTAGTAATGTGACCCTGTGCAAGTCGCTTAACGCTTAACTGTTTGCCTCAGTCTCATCTTAAAAGTGAGCTGGTAAAGGAAATGGCAAACTATTCCAGTATCTTTGCAAAGAAAATTCCAAATGGGGATACAATAAAGCAGATATTAGTAAATTGATTGAAAAACTAATAGTAAGAAATAGTGCTATATTTCTCTCCTTAAGTCTGGAGCATATTTCCTCAAAAACATTCATACCAAAGATAGGAAGAGAAGATGAATGCCATTCATGTGGAAGAACATATATATAGATATAGATATAGATATAGATATAGATATAGATATAGATATAGATATATAGGTATACACCTGTGCACACAAAGTGGCCATGGGCACTTGGGATAGGTGGGTCTCACATATGGAGGAAAAACTCAGTCTTCTTTCCCCACAAAGTTGCTGATGTTTAGTGTTCTTGTTGTTGATTTTAATGATATTTTCTTTGTATGGGCTTACATTCCATGTATTTTACACAATTACAAATTATAGAATATTGGTAAATATATGTTGGTAGGGAAACTTTCATCACTAGAAACTCCTAAATGTGTTCAAATCATAAGTCTAGGCAAAAGAAAAATCCTTAATTACTAAAGCCCCTTGAGTCAGAAAGCCCAAGTGATTTTCTGCTTAATTTCCCCAATAAGAATCTCATGCATAAAAACTCTTTACAAGGCAAAGAAACTATACAAAGTTTTGAGTTCTTGACCTTTTGTCAATATTTCACTAATCATTTTCTCATGTAAATGAGTGGAGGAAGAAAGATATGGTAAGCCCAAGGGATATTATTATTGTCTTCCTACAAGATCATGTTCCTGCTTTTATTATATTTATTAATTATTTTCAGTTCTGCAAAAAGCCTTTAAGACATACATTCATGGGGATAGAGGAACAGAGGAAAAATAGCATTAATTCTGGAGTGATAGGATATGTGCACAAATCCTGATTCTTTTGTTTGATACCTTAATGTCTGATCTTAAGCAATTCTTAACACCGACATTTTTTTCTAATCTCTTTTAGTTACCTTGTCCCTTTTATTATATGGGTACTTAGGTGGTATGGGGGATAAAGCAGTCATATTCTAGTAACAACATTCCTATAAACAGTGGGAACAAAATCATTTAAGGAGAATCAATAGGATAGAATACATTAAGGCTTTTTTTGAGGGTTTTTTGTTCATAACAGCGGTCCTCAAACTTTTTAAATAGGGGGCCAGTTCACTGTCCTTCAGTCTGTTGGAGGGCCGGACTATAGTAAAAACAAAAACTATGAACAAATAGCAGTCATTACCGCAACATGCACTAGAGAGGAAGCCATTACATTGTCCTTACAGCATAAAGACAATGATGGAGTCAAGCTGGGACTTGTAGTACTAACTGTTACTATACCCGCGCCCAGACACAGCCCATATATTCCCCCTGCAGCGGCCATGACATGAGCAGCATGCACCAAACATCCCTCATGCCTGTCTGTTGTGGTGGCTTCCAATACTTTACAAGCCCGTGGTCCTTCAGTTCTCTGTCTTCTGCATCTCTCTCCCTTCCCCACACCATACATCCTGGCCTGGGAACTCACCTCACCTCGGTATGCCTCATACTCTGTCGCCGCCGCCTCAGCCCAGCGCTGGAAGTGTGCATTGCTAACACAAGTTTAGGTAGAATGTCACTTTTGGTCTGATTTTGCCATAATCTGGTGGGCTGCATAAACGTCCTCAGGGGGCTGCATCTGGCCCATAGGCCTTAGTTTGAGGACCCCTGCTTTATAAATTTGTTTGATTTTGGTTTTGGTTTTCCCCAACCCAGAGAAATTGGGGTTCTCAATCTGGTTCCATGAATATTGTTTTGCATTATGATGATGCATTTAACCTAGGTTTATGATCACCTATATTTCAATTTATATTTTTGATAATGTTATTTTGAGGAAGAGTCCATAGGTTTAACCAGAGTACTGTATTAACAAGTGCTTAAAGACTCTTGATCAAATAGATAGAAGGAGAAGAAAGGAAAAAGAAAAAAAAAAAAAAGCTATTTCTCTAACAGCTTGGCTTTGCTATCAAAAGGTAGCAAATGGAGAAATTCACCATATCCCAGCATGTTCAGACAAACAGCAAATTTTATCAAACACGTAAGTTGGATCATTGAAATTAACTAGGCTTCTCTAATAAATGCTGTTGATCTAATAACCACTCTAGACAGCTAAGTGGTACATAAATAGAGCACTTGGCTTAAAAATCAGGAAGACTTATTTCCATGAGTTCAAATCCACCTTCAGACAGCTATTAGCTGTAGCCTGGGCAAGTCAATTAACACTGGAGATTCATAGAATAGACATCAGCAATGGTAAATATAAAATAGAGTTGAGAGAGCAAATAGCAAAAAAAGAGGTTTTTAATAATATGTGATAGAAAAAAAACAAAAAAAAAAAAAAAAAAAAAAAACAAGTCCCCTACTGGAACTCAGGATAATCCAGGAGAAAGGAAATACCCCATGAGTTTAGGACATGTCCTTAGCTGGCAGGCTAAATCCTAAAAGGGATTTAGCCCCATAAAAGAGTGAGTTAGCTATAATTCATGGTGGGATGAGAAAAGAGCACCATGAAGCATGGAGAAGGAATGAGAGGAGAGACACTTGTGGCATAGGGAGGAGTAAAGGGTAAGAAACCATGTGGGGCCAAGGGCATGGGCAGGTTGACCAAAGAATTTCAGCAAAGATGGTGAGGGCCATAGCCACATTTATAGGGGAAATTTAATTTCATGTACAGGATTGGGATTTCTTTCTGGACACAGCAAGAAGGAACCTATCAAAGGCTATGCAGAGTAATTCTATCAATATTTTATTCTTTCTCTGCCTATTATGCCAAGGACCTCATAAGGACAAAACAGAAAAAAAAAATCAACAACAAAATAATTGCTTTGGGCTAACATTGCACTTTACTTGCTATAAGCTCTCTCACTTGGCAGATATAGTCCACCTTTCTCCTTTTGGCTAGGAAATGTTACATTTTCCAGAAAGTGCTGACAGTGATACCAAAGCTTCCTTTCAATTCTAAATCCTAGGAGGGACAGACATATTGATTATTATTTATTATTAGTAGTAAGCACTACCTGGGGAGAACTTGAATTAAGTCAGAGTCTAAGTCCAAAATATTTGTTGAATAAAAGAATCCTATCTTAAGGTCAAACTGAACAAGAGGTGACATTATCTTTCTTAACCTTCCTCTTCCCTAACATTAAAGTTTCCTAAATGGAATCCAATCTAAAGGATTCTTTTTCTTTTTTCTTTTCCCCTGAGGCTGGGGTTAAGTGACTTGCCCAGGGTCACACAGCTAGGAAGTGTTAAGTGTCCAAGACCAGATTTGAACTTGAGTCCTCCTGAATTCAGGGCTGGTGCTCTATCCACTGCTCTATCATCTAGCTGCCCCTCCAAAGGATTCTTAAATTTGGAAACTTTGGACAATACTTATGATTTATTCTACTTACTTGAATCAATTCATGAGCTGAACTACTGGACTGAAGAGCTATTTGTCTTCTTTTATTGAAATTGGAGAGCTTTGAAATCTCAGCCAGTTCTAAAAATTATAAGTTTACTGTATTTCCTTTGGTTTTAGTTTCCTCTAAGAAGATCTCTCTAAGGAACCTTCTAGTTCTAAATCCATTATTTTATAATCCTATAAATATTGGGAGGGTCATTTTTGTAGAAATTTATGATGTATTTCTAGCACCTCCAATGTATACCTTGAAGCTTCCTTATTGTGATATTATAGGATTCAAATTGCCTAGTTTTACTTTTTCCCCTACCAAGTACTATCAAGGCTTGGGTCCGATACATTCTTCATTGGCTTCTCATTTTATACAAATCCAACATGAAGAGGTAGTATATGGCACAAGGCAAGAGGTGGGGGGTGGGAAAGTATTGTTTTGGAGTAAGAGGATCTGATTTCAAATTTTAGTTCTACCATTTACTACCTGTGAGAATTTGAATGTCTTCTAACTTCTCTTCAGACAGTGCTTTCCTCAACTATAATAAGAACAAAAAGACTCAATAATTTCAGAAATCTCTTCAATTCTAAATCTATTATCATTTTTGGAGTCTGGATTAATTTGCTCCTATTGGAAAACAGAAACTTTTATTTCTCCCTTGCCATCCTATTCCTGAAATGTGCACAGCACACCTATTTTAGTTCATTTTTTCTTCTCTGTGCATGTTGCAAATTGCTAATTACTCCAAAGAAACATGAATTTAATGCTAATGTATACATGGATGTTACTATTATTCCAAAAAAATAAAACAAAGAGACTATAATATACTTACTTTGATTTGTGTATGAAATCTATGTACAATATATGTATTTCAATGTTGTAGAAACTCTCTTCATTAATTCAGCTAGGATTTCTGTGCCTTTCCATAAATCAGCCAACAATTGTCTATGGAGCCTACTATGTGAGAAAGTGTGCTAAGTGCTGAGAATATAAATATAAAACAGAGATAGTTCCTGTCCTCAATGGCTTTATATATTAATGGAGGAGGAAAAAAAGTTTGTGTTTTCTGAATATACACAAAATCAACAGAAAATAATTCTGAAGAACATACTCTTAACCTAGGCAAAGTAGGAAAGACTTCACAAATTTGATTCTTGAGGGAAATCAGGGATTACATAAGGTGAAATGTGATCATGAAGATCAGAAAGGACTGTATGCTAGGTATAGGGGACAGACAGAGAAGAGGAAAAGGCACAAGGCATGGAATAGTTTGTATGTCAAACACCATGTAGGATGCTCTAGCTGGAATGCAGAGTAAATTTAAGAATAAAAAAGAAGTAAAATTTAAGAAAACTGGGAAGTTAGGAAGTAAACTGGATGTGAAAAGTTTTAAAGACTAAAGGACCATTTCTATTCATACAGATAACTACATATATTTGATACTAGAGGGAATCAAAAGTTTTTGTTTATTACCTTTCCTCTTTTTGGGCAGGTTTATTTAAAATGGAGGAATGTTTAAGGCAAATATAATAAATGGTCATCAATTACAGTAGACCAGGAAAGCTGTCATAGTGCCCTAAACTAGAGGAGAGTCGCATGAAGGGAGAGGAAGGGACACATATAAAGAATAATATAGAGTTAAAAATAACAAGTTTTAACAACTTGTTAACTAAGAGGGGTGACACAAATGAAAGAAGGAAGGTAAGTAAGCATGACAGCAAGATTGCAAATCTGGTTGATTGGAAAACCTGTGGTTTCATGGGCTATAATAGAGAAGTTTGGAAGAAAGTAAGATTGATTCTTATTACACACACACATATACACACTCACACATACATCTCATATTTATCTATTTATAACATCCTCATATCTCTGTGAGTGTGTGTGTGTGTGTGTGTGTGTGTGTGTGTGTGTGTGTTTGTGTGTGTGTGTGAAATACAGTTTGTGATGCCTTTGGGACAACATATATGAAATATTCCATAAGCATTTTGAGATTGCTATACTATATATGATACTATATATTAAGAAATACTAGGAATGCAAGTAGAGATATGTGCATCTTTTTGCTAATTGCACCTAGGTCAGTTGGTGAAATCATTAAGTAAAAAAAAAATGAAAAGAGATCTAGGATAAAGCCTTGGGAAACCCCCTTCTTTAATGGGCTTGACATGGATGATGACCTGCAGATGAGAATGAGGAGTATACAAAGTCAGGAAGAGAGTCAAGTAGGGTTCTCAAAAGCCCAGAGAGGAGAGAATATGCAGAAGGATCTAGTATCAAATGCAGCACTGAACCAAAGGAGAATGAGGACTAAGAAACAACATTAGTGATTTATAAACAAAAAAAAAATGTTGGTAATTTTGGAGAGGATCATTGTAGTTGAGTAAATATATGAGGGAACAGATTCTAGGCTGCTAAGAAAGTGAAAGAAGAATCAATTGTAATCAGCTATTTTTAAGGAATTTTATTTTGGAAATAAAAGTGAGAAAACAGCATAGTAGTCATTATATTTGTAGGATCTAATGACTTTTTTGAGGATTTGAGAGACCATTTTGGAAACTAGAAGGGGAAGAATACAAAGAGAGAGGGGATTATCCTGGGTGAATCTACTACTGAAGATTGAAGAATATTGTGGTTGTATTTAGAAGGGTTAGTGTTAACATGTAAAAGTGCCATCACATTATCAGAGACAGTAGGTAAAGAAAAATGAGTAGGTGATGATGATGGGATATTATCAGATGGTGATCTGATGGATGAGAAAATCACTTTAAGATGATAGATGTAATATGCAGAAATGGCTTTCCTTTGTTTTTCCCATACCCTTTTCAAGTTATATGGACCTTTGACAAAATCATTTGTGTTTTATGGACAACATCATTTGTGGCAGGTTATTTACATATTTATGACTGTGAACCTTCTTACCAAAGAACTTATTACCACAGAAAGAACTCATAAATTCCCAAACTTCCAAAGTATCAAATGACTTGATATTGTTTATGGGAAAAATGAACAACATTCTTTTTAATACTATTCATCAATCCTATGAATAATAATTATATGAATAATATTAATAATGAATTCCCAGTTCAAGCTTAAGTTTACTCTTTCATAAATATATTAAAAAACACTGTTTTTTTTAAATCTTATTTTAACTTAAAACTTTAATAAATCAAGACTTTAAGTGATCTGTGCAACATAAAATCTCCTGCTAAGAAAGGGGCTTAGGTTTTATTTTCAATAATAAAAGATAGCATAATATAATGAAAAACACAAATATATAAATATTATTCTGAAAAAGAATTTACCAGTCTGGTTATATGTCTCATACACCACACACACATAAACATATACACTCATGCATGTATGTATGTGTGTAAGAACTAAGAACTCCTGCTCTAGAAAGTTGTATTCCTAAGCTCAACATTGACAACCTTCCAATGTGGGTTACCCAAAAGAAGATTCCTAAGATTACTTCTATAAAAGAAATCTCCCTTCTTTAATTTGAATTGTAAATTCTAGGATCCCACTAGTTAGGGTGTTAAAAATCACACCTTTTGGGACTTCTGGCCAAGATGGCGGATTGGAGGCACACAGCTGATTGAGCTCTGTGTTTTCTCTCAGGACTTTCTTCATGACAAGCCTCAGAATTAATGCTTGACCAGAAAAGAAATCCACAAATAATCACCAACAGGAAACATCCTTGAAATTCGCCAGAAAAGGTCTGTGTTTGCTAAGAGGAGGGGAAGAACTGACTGGGCACAGACAGGTAACAAGAGAGGCAGGCAGCTCACATAGTTCAGACCCATAGGGGGGAAGGGTGAGATCTCTTCCATTTATGCAAAACAACTTTTACCCCAGAGTGGATATTCCATCTTGATAGCAAGCCAGGAGCAGCAGAGAAAGTGTAAACACTGGAGGTAAAGAATAAAACCCCCAGAAAGCTAGGACTCGGCCATCCCCACCCCCACCCAGAGTAACTCAGCACATTCTTAGAGCCTCAGAGCTCAAATGCAGAGCAGCTATCCAGCCATCGCTGTCCTGTTAGTGCCTCACTATTGTCTCCTGCAGTCTGTAGAAGAGCCTGGTAAAACCATCCAGCCCCAGCCCCATCTCCCCGGCCCAAAAACAGAACAATTGTTTCTCTTGCCAATTTGTTTTCTTTGTTTCCCGCTCTGACAAAATAAATAAAAAATGTAAAAGGGCTCTAACCATTGACAGCTGCTTAATAGATAGAGAGCAGACTTCAAACCCTAGGAGACTAAAAGCAGACTGTCTCCAGAGGAATCCCCTAAGGGGGATATAATCTGCTACTCAATACACAAACCTCTCATAGAGGAAATCAAAAAGGCTCTCACAAGAGAGCTAGAAGAGAAATGGGAGAAGAAAAGGGAAGCTTGGCAAGAGAGTCTGGAGAAGTCATTCCAGGCATTTAAAGACAGAGTGGATAAAGAAAACAAATTATTGAGAAATAAAATTAGCAAGTTGGAAAAAGAAAACAGCTCTCTAAAAAATAAAATGGATGAAATGGAAAAAAATTCCATAGAAGAAAAAAACTCACTTAAAATCTCAATTGGACAATTACAAAAAGATATAAAAAAAGTGAGTGAAGAAAATACATCATTGAAAATTAGACTTGAACAAGTAGAAATGAATGACTCAAGAAGAAATTAAGAAGTAGTCAAGCCAAACCAGAAAAACAAAACAATTGAAAAGAATGTCAAGTACCTTATTGGAAAGACAACAGGCCTGGAAAACAGATCCAGGAGAGACAATTTGAGAATAATTGGACTCTCTGAATAATGTGAGCAATAAAAGAGCCTGGACAGTATTTTCCAGGAAATTATCAAAGAGAACTGCCCAGATGTTTTAGAAACAGAGGGTAAAATAATTGAAAAAATTCATCAATTACCTACTGAGAGGGACCCTAAAAATCAAAACGCCAAGAAATATAGTGGCCAAGTTCAAGAAACATCAGACAAAGGAAAAAATATTGGAAGCTGCTAGAAAAAAAGCAAATCAGATATGGAGGAGCCACAATAAGGATAATCCAGGATCTAGCAGTGTCCCACAATAAAGGAACGAAGGGCCTGGAATATGATATTCCGAAAGGCTAAGGAACTTGGCATACAGCCAAGAACAACTTACCCAGCAAAAATGAGCATCCTTTTCCAGGGAAGAAGATGGACATTTAACAAAAAAATGAATTCCATCTATTCTTGATGAAAAAAGCAGATCTACACAAAAAAGTTTGATCTTCAAATACAGAACTCAAAAGATTTCTAAAAAGGTAAAAAGAAATCTTGAGAACTATATTTGTCATAAAGATATGTAAAGAATACATGAATAATTTGTCCTAGAAACTAGAGGTGGAAAGGAAATTATATCATAAAAAAGAATAAAGAAATGGTACTACATCTCATGAAGAGGCAAAGATAACCTCTTATATCTGAGAGAAAGAAAGGAGGGGGATGAACATCGTGTATAATAATTGACATATTCAATTTATGGTGAAAATTCTTCCACTTCATTGAAATTGGATGGTAAGGAATAAGCTAAAGGGAAGGGAATACAGAAATTGTGAGGAAAAGGGGTAAAATAGGGGGAGGAACTTTCAGGTGGTGGAGGGATACTAAAAAGGGAGGGCTGTAAAAAGCAAGTGGTGCTCACAAGTTTAATACTGGGGAGGGGGATAAGGGAAGGAAAGGAGAAAAACATAAGCAGGGTTTAACAGGATAGCAAGCAATATAGAATTAGTCATTCTAACCATAAATGTAAATGGGGTAAAGTCCCCCATAAAGAGGAAGCAGTTGGCAGGCTAGATTAAAAGCTAGAAAGTAAAAGGGTGGAGCAGAATCTAATATGCTTTAGGTGAAGCAAAAAAAAGCAGGGGTAGCCATCCTCATCTCAGATCAAACAAAAACAAAAAATTGATCTAATTAAAAGAGATAGATAATGAAGTAGTATCAATATTAAACATATACACACCAAGTGGTGCAGCATCTAAATTCTGAAAAGAGAAATTAAGAGAAATTAAGAGAGAAGCAAGAAGAAATAGCAAAATTATAATAGTGGGAGATCTCAACCTTGCAATCTCAAAATTAGATCAATCAAACCACAAAATAAATAAGAAAGAATTCAAAGAGGTAAATAGAAGACTAGAAAAGTTTAATATGATAGATCTTTGGCAAAAGCTAAATGGAGATGGAAAGGAGTACACTTTCTTCTAAGCAGTTCATGGAACCTAAACATAAATTGATCATATACTAGGACATAAAAACCTCAAAATCAAATGCAGTAAGGCAGAAATAGTAAATGCATCCTTTTCAGCCCACAATACAATGACAATTACATTCGAAAAAAAGCCAGGGGAAAATAGAACAAAAATAATTGGAAACTAAATAATCTCATACTAAAGAATGATTGAGTGAAACAGCAAATCATAGACATAATTAATAACTTCACCCAAGAAAATGACAATAATGAGACATCATACTAAAATGTGTGGGATACAGCCAAAGCAGTAATAAGGGGAAGTTTTATATCTCTAGAGGCCTACTTGCATAAAATAGAGAAAGAGAAGGTCAATGAATTGGACTTACAACTGAAAATGCTAGAAAAGGAAGAAATTAAAAACCCCCAGACAAACATCAAACTTGAAATTCTAAAAATAAAAGGTGAAATTAATAAAATTGAACGTAAAAAACCTATTGAATTAATTAATAAAACTAAGACTTGGCTCTATGAAAAAACCAACAAAATAGACAAAAATAGACAAACCCTTAGTAAATCTGATTAAAAAAAGGAAAGAGGAAAAACAAATTGATAGTCTTAAAAATGAAAAGGGAGAACTCACTAATGAAGAAGAAATTAGAACAATAGTTAGGAGCTGCTTTGCCCAACTTCATGCCAATAAATTCGATAACTTAAATGAAATGGAAGAACACCTTCAAAAATATAGCTTGCCCAGATTAAGAGAGGAAGAAGTAAATAGTCTAAATAGTTTCATTTCAGAAAAAGAAATAGAACAAGCTATTAACCAGCTCCCTAGGAAAAATCCCCAGGAGTAGATGGATTTACATATGAATCCTATCAAACATTTAAAGAACAACTAACTCCAATGCTATATAAACTATTTGAAAAAATAGGGATTGAAGGAGTCCTAACAAATTCCTTTTATGACACAGACATGGTACTGATACCTAAACCAGGTTGGCTAAAAACAGAGAAAAAAAATTATAGACCAATCTCCCTAATGAATATTGATGCTAAAATCTTAAATAAAATATTAGCAAAAAGACTTCAGAAAATCATCCCCAGTTTAATACACTATGATCAAGTGGGATTTATACCAGGAATGCAGGGCTTGTTCAATATTAGGAAAACTATTAACATAATCGACAATATCAATAACCAAATTAACAAAAACCATATGATCCTCTCAATAGATGCAGAAAAAGCATTTGATAAAATTCAACATCCATTCCTACTAAAAACATTTGAGAGTATAAGAATAAATGGACTATTCCTTAAAATAATCAGGACCATATATTTAAAACAATCAGTAAGCATCATATATAATGGCGATGAGCTAGAACCTTTCCCAGTAAGATCAGGAATGAAACAAGGTTGCCCATACTACTGGGCTTATAACCCAAAGAAATACTAAAGAGGGACCTGTGTGTGCCAAAATGTTTGCAGCAACTCTTTTCATAGTGGCTAGAAACTGGAAGATGAATGGATGTCCATCAATTGGAGACTGGTTGGGTAAATTGTGGTATATGAAGGTTATGGAATATTATTGCTCTGTAAGAAATGACTGGCAGGATGAATTCAGAAAGGCTTGGAGAGACTTGCATGAACTGATGCTGAGTGAAATGAGCAGAACCAGAAGATCACTATACACTTCAATAACAATACTGTATGAAGATGTATTCTGATGGAAGTGGATATCTTCAACATAAAGAAGATCCAACTCACTTGCAGTTGATCAATGATGGACAGAAACAACTACACCCATAGAAGGAACACTGGAAATTGAATGTAAAATATTAGCCCTACACTCTATCTACCCAGGTTACTTATACCTTCGGAATCCCATACTTAATGTGCAACAAGAAAATCGGATTTACACACACACATACACACACACACACACACACACACACACACACACACACACACACACACACATATATATATATATATATATATATATATATATATATATATATATATATATATAGGTTATACTGTAAGACATGTAAAATGTATGAGATTGCCTGTCATCTACGGGAGGGAGTAGAGGGAGGGAGGGGAAAATCTGGAAAAATGAATACAAGAGATAATGTTATAAAAAATTACTCATGCATATAGAGTGTCAAAAATGTATAATTATAAAATTAAAAAAAAAAGAAACAAGATTGCCCACTATCACCATTACTTATATAATATTGGACTAGGAACACTACCCTCGGCAATAAGAGCCCAGAAAGAGATTCAAGGAATTAGAGTAGTTAATGAGGAAATCAAACTATCACTCTTTGCAGATGACATGATGGTATACTTAGAGAATCCCAAAGACTCTGCTAAAAAGCTATTAGAACTGATTCAGAACTTTAGGTAATTTGCAGGACACAAAATGAATCCACATAAATCCTCAACATTTTTTATACATTACCTACACAATCTAATAGCAGGAGATACAAAAAGAAATTCCATTCAAAATAACTGTTGATAGTATAAAATATTTGGGAATATATCTACCAAAGGAGAGTCAGGAATTATATGAGCAAAATTACAAAACACTTGCCACAAAAACAGTCAGATTTAAATAACTGGAAAGAAATTAAGTGCTTGTGGATAGGCCAAGTGAATATAATCAAGATGACAATACTCCCTAAACTAATCTATTTATTTAGTGCAATACCAATCAGACTCCCAAGAAACTATTTTAATGACCTAGAAAATATAACAACAAAATTCATATGGAAGAACAAATGATTGAGAATTTCAAGAGAAGTAATGAAAAAAAAAAATCAAATGAAAGTGGCCTAGCTGTACCTGATCTAGTGCTATATTATAAAGCAGCAGTCACCAAAACCATTTAGTATTGGTTAAGAAATAGACTAGTTGATCAGTAGAATAGGTTATGTTCACAAGTCAAGATAACGAATAAAAATAGCAATCTAGTGTTTGGCAAACCCAAAGATCCCAAATTTTGGGATAAGAATTCATTATTTGACAAAAAAACTGCTGGAAAAACTGGAAATTAGTATGACAGAAACTAGGCATGGACCCACACTTAATACCACATACTAAGATAAGATCAAAATGGGTCCATGATTTAGGCATAAAGAACGAGATCATAAATAAATTAGAGAACATAGGATAGTTTACCTCTCAGACTTGTGGAGGAGTAAGGAATTGTGACCAAATTGATCACAAAATAGAAAATTTTGATTACATCAAATTAAGAAGCTTTTGTACAAACAATTAAAGGTTCTGATAAAGGCCTCATCTCCAAAATATACAGAGAATTGCCTCTAATTTATAATAAATCAAGCCATTCTCCAATTGATAAATGGTCAAAGGATATGAACTGACAATTTTTGAGATGATGAAATTGAAACTATTTCCACTCATATGAAAGAGTGTTCCAAATCACTATTGATTAGAGAAATGCAAATTAAGACAACTCTGAAATACCACTACATACCTGTCATATTGGCTAAGATAACAGGAACAAACAATGATGAATGTTGGAGGGGATGTGGGAAAACTGAGACACTGATGCATTGTTGGTGGAGTTGTGAAAAATACAACCATTCTGGAGAGCAATCTGGAATTAAGCCCAAAAAGTTATCAAACTATGTATACCCTTTGATCCAGCAGTGCTACTACTGGGCTTATATCCCAAGGAAATACTAAAGAAGGGAAAAGAACCTGTATGTGCCAAAATGTTTGTGGCAGCCCTTTTTGTAGTGGCTAGAAAGTGGAAAATGAATGGATGCCCATCAATTGGAGAATGGTTGGGTAATTTTGGTATATGAATGTTATGGAATATTATTGTTCTGTACAATTGGGGTCAGAGCCAAGATGGCAGAGAAGATACATGCGAATTTGTAAGCTCCCTTCTTTCCTCATTACCAATTAGTTAAATCAGCCTCAAAAATAACTCTGGATTGATAAAAAACAGAAGGATTAGAAGCACAACTTACCAGCTGAAGAGAATCTGGAATTTCAAGGGAAAAGGCCGGTTCTGAAGGGGAGGGAAAAAAAAAAAAAAGACCAGCACAGACAAGGTTAGGTGAGAAAACACTCTGTGCAGATCGGTCTGGGGAGAACTCTGGGATCAGAGAAGCCACTGAGATAGATGAATCTGACACAGGCTCATAGCTCTTCTCTACTTATAAAACAGCAGTTCAGAAGAGAAATCAAGCCACTTTAAAATGTAAAGTCAGATCCTTAATCTACCCCAATCTGGCAGTGACCTAACAGATCTTGGCACAGTTGTGAAGCTGCTTTCTGATGCTTGGGGCTTCTCCTTGGGTTGTTAAGAGCCTGAACAGCAGGGACACAGCCTGAGGCAACATCTAATCCACAAAGTGCTGGGCTCAGCCTGAAGCAGTGGAATTCTAGCAGCAGTGGAATTCCTAGAGAAGCAGAACCTTTGAATTAGGGACTGTGGTTTCTGGGCAGACACTTCCAGTTTGAGAGCAGGGGCTTTTCACATTAGCTGCTGACATCCATGTCCCACGGGTTGCATTGGCTGGGGTTAGTGACTTCACTGTTCAGCTTTAAACCTCGGGGCAGTAACTAAGACACACAGCAGGGTTCTTCACTGGGCACTCCTCACAGAGCAGCCATTCTAAACCCTTCTGAGGCATTTCCCAAGGAGGGGGGAGGGGAACTCTCTCCCAGAGTTCTCTCTTAGCTCAGGCACAGGACTCTGCATCCATCCAGTCTGGGAGGAAGCTGCTCAATAAATAAATAAATTAATTAACTTCTTACCCCAAAGCAGACCCCAACAGATTTTTAACAATGAGTAAGAAGCTGAAGAAAACGATTGACACCTTCTACACAGAGAAAGAGCGGGTATCCAACCCCAAGGAAGTTAACAGCAGAGAATCAGCAGATAACAGAATCAGCAGATAACAACCTAAAGGGGAATGATACCTGCCTCCCATCACATAACTATCTCCTAGAATAGACTATTAAAAAGTTAAGAAAGTTTGAAGAAAAATGGCAAAAGGAAAGAGAAGCTATGATAGAGAATAACAACGTCCTGAAATGTGAGTTGGAAAACATAAAGAATTCACAGGAGGTGCAGGGAAACAAAATTTGTGAATTAGAAAAGGTTAAAAAATCACAGGAAAGTAGGATTTCTGAATTGGAAAAGATAAAAAAGTATCAAGAAAGTAGAATTTCTGAATTGGAAAAAGAAAATAACTCTAAAAAAATTAGGGAAATGGAAAAAATTCAATAGAGCAAAATAATTCATTTAAAAACTCAATTGGGCATATACAAAAAGAACTTTAAAATGTGAATGAAGAAAATAACTCATTAAAAATCAAGATGGTACAAATAGAAATGAATGATTCATTGAAAATCCAAGAATCAGTCAAACAAAACAAAACAAAACAAAAACAAAAACAAAAATGAAAAGCTGTAGAATAACGTCAAATACTTACTGGGAAAAGCTATAGACCTGGAAAATAGATCTAGGAGAGATAATCTGAGGATCATTGGACTTCCTGAAAACTATGACCAAAAAAAGAGCCTATATTCTATTTTACAGGAAATCATCAAAGAGAACTGTGCAGAAATAATAGAAACAGAAGGGAAAATAGGAATTGAAAGAATTCATCAAACACCTTCTGAAAAGACCCTAAAAAAAGAACTCCACAGAACATTGTGGCTAAGCTGCAAAACTACCAAACAAAGGAAAAAATATTGCAAGCAGCTAGAAAAAAATAATTTAAATATCAAGGTGCCACAATAAGGGTCACTCAAGATCTGGCTGCCTCCACATTAAAAGACCGAAGGGCTTGGAACCTGATATTACAAAAGGCAAAGGAGAAAGGATTGCAACCAAGACTACCCAGTTAAGTTTAGCATTTTCTTCCATGGAATAAGATGGTTATTTAATGAAACAGAGGAAGTCCATTTGTTTCTAAGAAAAAAACCAGACTGAAACAAAAAATTTGATCTACATCTACAAGACTGAAGAGAAGCAGAAAAAAGTAAAAAGAACTCTTGAGAACTCTATATCTGTTGTGGATACACAGAAAGACCACAGGGATAATTTAATTTTATTGATATAAAAAAGGGGGAATAGTCAAGGGAAGGGGATAGTAACAGAAAAAGAGGAAGGAGTGTTAAAAGAGGGAAACTACATCACAGGAAGAGGCATAAAAATCTACCACATCTCAGGAAGTTTAGAGAGGGGGGGAAATTGTGTGAATCTTACTCTCATCAAAGTAGGCACAAATTAATTGACATATTTATTTTTCAGAGAATTCTCTATCACCTCATTAAAAGGGGGGGAGAGAAAAAAGGAAAAGGAAAAGGGGAATAAGGGAAGGGAACAAGAAAAGAGAAGGGACTTAAAAGGAGGGATTAGGGATACTAAAAAGGGAGGGCTGCGCATCACAACTGGGTTCTATAAATTAAATATTGGGGAAGGGGTTAAGAGAGGTCAAGGGAAAAAAGCATAATCTGGGGATAATATGATGGCAGGAAATACAGAATCAGTAATTTTTACTGTAAATGTGAATGGGATGAACTCTCCCATCAAATGGAGACAGACAGCAGATGGGATCAAAAGTAAGAAACCTACAATATGTTGTTTACAGGAAACATACTCAAAGCAGGTAGATACATACAGAGTAAAGGGAAAGGGTTGGAGCGGAATCTGTTATGCTTCAGGTAAAGTCAAAAAAGCAGGGGTTGCCATCCTTATCTCAGCTAAAGCAAAAGCAGAAATTTATCTAATTAAAAGAGATAAGGAAGGAAACTATATGCTGCTAAAAGGTAGCATAAACAATGAAGCCACATCAATACTAAATATATATGCACCAAGTGGTATAGCATCTAACTTTCTGAAGGAAAAGTTAAGAGAGTTATAAGAAGAAATAGACAGTAAAACTATAACAGTGGGAGATCTCAACCTTGTACTCTCAGATTTAGACAAATAAGAAATAAATTAAAAAGGTAAATAAAACATTAGAAAAATTAGGTATGATAGACAAAACTGAATGGTGATAGAAAGGAATACACTTTCTTCTCAGCAGTTCATGGAACCTATACAAAAACTGACCATATATTAGGACATAAAGATCTCAAAATTAAATGCAGGAAGTCAGAAATAATAAATGCCTTCTTCTAAGATTACAATGCAATAAAAACTATATTCAGTAAGAAGTTAGGGTTAAATAGACCAAAAAGTAATTGGAAACTCAATAACCTCATCTTAAAGAATGACTGGGAGAAACAGCAAATCATAGAAACAATTAATAATTTCACCCAAGATAATGACAATGATGAGGCATCATACCAAAATCTGTGGGATGCAGCTAAAGTGGTAATTAGGGGAAATTTTATATCTTTAGAGGCTTATTTGAACAAAATAGAGATAAGGAAGATTACTGAATTGGGCCTGCAACTTAAAAAGATAGAAAAAAACCAAATTGAAAACCCCCAACCAAAAATCAAACTTGAAATACTAAAATTAAAAGGAGAAATCAATAATATTGAAAGTCAAAAAAAAAAAAAACAAACAAACAAACAAACAAAAAACAAACAAAGAAACAAAAAAAAAACTATTGAATTAATAAATAAAACCAATAGTTGGTTTTATGAAAAAGCCAATAAAATAGATAAACCTTTGGTAAATCTGATCAGAAAAAGGAAAGAGGAAAATCAAATTGTTAGTCTTACAAATATAAAGGGGGATCTTTCTGCCAATGAAGAGGAAATGAGAGAAATAATAAGGAGTTACTTTGCCCAACTTCATGCCAAAAAATTTGATAACTGAAGTGAAATGGATGACTTCCCCCAAAAATATAGACTTCCTAGATTAACATAGGAGGAGGTAAATTGCTTAAATAGTTACATTTCAGAAAAAGAAATGGAACAAGCTATTAATCAACTCCCCAGGAAAAAATCCTCAGGACCAGATGGATTTACATGTGAATTCTACCAAACATTTAAAGAACAACTAGCCCCAATGTTATATAAACTATTTGAAAAAATAGGGGATGAAGGAGTCCTACCAAACTCCTTTTATGACACAGACATGGTACTGATACCTAAACCAGGTCTATTGAAAACTGAGAAAGAAAACTATAGACCTATTTCTTTAATGAATATTGATGCTAAAATCTTACATAAGATATTAATAAAAAGACTTCAGAAAATCATCCCCAGGATAATACACTATGATCAAGTAGGATTTATACCAGGAATGCAGGGCTGGTTTAATATTAGGAAAACTATTAGTATAAATGACCATATTAATAATCAAATTAGTAAAAATGCAGAAAAAACATTTGAAAAATCCAACATTCATTCCTACTAAAAATGCTTGAGAGTATAGGAGCATATATTTATGACCGTCTGTAAGCATAATATGTAATGGAGATAAACTGGAAACTTTCTCAGTAAGCTCAGGAGTGAAACAAGGTTGCCCACTGTCACCATTACTATTCAATATTGTACTAGAAACGTTAGCCTCGGCAATAAGAACTGAGAAAGAGATTCAAGGCACTAGAGTAGTTAATGAGGAAATCAAACTATCACTCTTTGGAGATGACATGATGGTATACTTAGAGAACCTCAAAGACTCTGATAAAAAACTATTAGAAATAATTCAGAACTTTAGCAAATTTGCAGGATACAAAATAAATGCACATAAATCCTCAGCATGTTTATACATCACCGACAAAATGCAATCGCAAGAGATACAAAGAGAAATTCCATTCCAAACAAATGTTGAGAGTATAAAGTATTTGGGACTCCGTCTACCAGAGAAAAATCAGGAGCGAAATTTCAAAACACTTGCCACAAAAATAAAGTCAGATTTAAATAATTTGAAAGACATTCAGTGTTCTTGGATAGGCGGAGTGAATACTCTCTAAACTAATGTAATTCTTTAGTGCTATACCAATCAGACTCCCAAGAAACTATTTTAATGATTTAGAAAAAAATAACAACAAAGTTCATATGGAAGAATAAAAGTTGAGAATTTCAAGGAAACTAAAGAAAAAAAAAGTCAGATGAAGGTGGTCTAGGTGTACCTGATCTAAAGCTATATTATGTAGCAGCAGTCACCAAAACCATTTGGTATTGGCTAAGAAATAGACCAGTCGATCAGTGGAACAGATTAAGCACAAAGGACATAAAAGGGTACATCTATAGCAATCTAGTATTTGACAAACCCAAAGAAACCAATATTTGGGATAAAAATTCATTATTTGAAAAAAAACTGTTGGGAAAACTAGAAATTACTTTGCCAGAAATTAGATATGCATCCACACTTAACAACATATACCAAGATAAGATCAAAATGGGTCCATTTAGGCATAAAGAATGAGATCATAAATAGATTAGAGGAACAGAGTATAGTTTACCTCTCAGACCTGTGTAGGAGGAAGGAATTTATGACCAGAGGAGAACTAGAGATCATTTTTGATCACAAAATAGAAGATTTTGATTATATCAAACTAAAAAGTTTCTGTAGAAACAATACATACAAGATTTGAAGGGAAGTAACAAATTGGGAAAATATTTTTACAGTTAAAGGTTCTGATAAAGGTCTCATTTCCAAAATATATAGAGAACTGGCCCTAATTTATAAGAAATTAAACTATTCTCCAATTGATAAATTGTCGAAGGATATGAACAGACAATGCTCAGATGAGTAAATTGAAATTATATCCACTCATATGAAAGAGTGTTCCAAATCACTACTGATCAGAGAAATGTAAATTAAGACAACTCTGAGATACCACTATACACCTGTCAGATTGACTAAGATGACAGGAACAAATAATGATGAATGTTGGAGGGGATGTGGGAAAACTTGGACACTGATACATTGTTGGTGGAGTTGTGAAAGAATCCAGCCATTCTGGCGAGCAATGTGGAACTATGCCCAAAATTTATCAAACTGTGCATACCCCTTCATCCAGCAGTGCTGCTATTGGGCTTATATCCCAAAGAAATATTAAAGAGGAGAAAGGGACCTGTATGTGCCAAAATGTTTGTGGCAGCCCTTTTCATAGTGCCTAGAAACTGGAAGATGAATGGATGTCCATCAATTGGAGAATGGTTGGGTAAATTATGGTATATGAAGGTTATGGAATATTATTGCTCTGTAAGAAATGACCAGAAAGATGAATTCAGAAAGGTTTGGAAAGACTTACATGAACTGACGCTGAATGAAATGAACAGACCTAGAAGATCTCTGTACACTTCAACAACAATGCTATATGAAGATGTATTCTGATGAAAGTGGATATCTTCAACATAAAGAAGATCCAACTCACTTCCAGTTGATCATTGATGGACAGAAACAACTACACCCAGAGAAGGAACACTGGCAAGTGAATGTAAATTGTTAGCACTACTGTCTATCTACCCAGGTTACTTATACCTTCGGAATCTAATACTTAAGGTGCAGTAAGAAAATTGGATTTACACACATATATTGGATCTAGGTTATAGTTTAACACATGTAAAATGTATGAGATTGCCTGTCATCTAGGGAAAGGAGTATAGGGAGGAAGGGGAAAATTTGGGAAAATGAATACAAGGGATAATCTTATTAAAAAATTACTCATGCATATATACTGTCACAAAAATTATAATTATAAAATTAAAAAAAGAAAAAAAGAAAAACAAAAAGAAAAAGAAATGACCAACATGATGAATACAGAGAGGCTTAGAGAGACTTACATCAACTGGTGCTGAGTGAAATAAGAAGAACTAGGAGATCATTATACACTTCAACACCAATACTATATGAGGATGTATTCGGATGGAAGTGGATATCTTCAATATAGAGAAAAGATAATCCAATTCGAAATGATCAATGATAGACACAATCATCTACACCCAGAGAAGGAACACTGGGAAATAAGTGTGAACTGTTAGCATTTTTTGTTTTTCTCCCCAGGTTATTTTTACCTTCTGGATCTAATTCTTACTTTGCAACAACAACAACAACAAAATTCGGTTCTGCACATATATATTGTACCTAGGATATACTATAACATATTTAATATGAATGGGAATGCCTGCCATCTAGCGGAGGGGGTGGAGGGAAGGAGGGGAAAAATTCCGAACAGAAGGGAGTGCAAGGGATAATGTTGTAAAAAAAGTACCTAGCATATGTACTGTCAAAAAAATGTTACAATTATAAAATTAATTTTAAAAATCAGCCCTTTTATAGTCAGGAGTTAATCTATTCACCACTATTTCACTGGCATATTCATTTACTTTTTTAAACCAAAAAAACTAGTATTTCTCCTGTGTTGATCATCAGTTAATAAATTAAGGTTTATTTGTTTGTATTTTTAAGATCCTAAAAGCAATTTATTTTTAGATATTCTGTCTCTGATTTGGATAGTTGCTACTAGATGAAATATGAATCATGGTCCTTTGTAACTATTTGAAAGATGCTTTCAGTTTCCCCAGAAATTATTAAGTAAGAGCATAAGTAACAGCACACAATCCAGATAATCATGCTTCTCTCTCTTAAACATTTTTAATCAAAACTGACATGTGAACTCTTCATTATTTACTAACATTTACATATAGCATAAAAAGGATATGATTCAGATTAGGATTTAAAGAAGTACCTGATTTCTGGTCCAAATTTTTATCAGCTACTCATTAAAGGTCAACTCTAATTAATCAGTACTTAACATAATTATAGTTTTTTATTCTTTTTTTATAATAACCTAAGTAGAAAACATCTTTCTAACTGATCCTGAACACTTTCTTGGATTAAAAAAAAAAACAACTCATTTGTATTTTATGCATAGTTTTGGCTCTGACTGGACTTTAGGGCTTTTTAATAGCTCAAGAATCCAAAAATCTTGTATATAGCTTTACATCACATTCTATTGTCCCTTTTATAACTTGTCAAAGATGTTTATATAGTGTAAGCTCCTTAAGTGCAGTCAGTTCACCAGTAAGTCAATGAACATTTATCAAGCATTTATAATGTGTGAGACACTTGTAAAAGCAATTTTTCTTTCTTTCTTTTCTATCTTTCCATTTTCTTTCTTTTTCTTTCTTTTTTTTTCTTTTCCTCTCTCCCTCCCTCTCTGCTTCTTTCTTTCTTTCTTTCTTTCTTTCTTTCTTTCTTTCTTTCTTTCTTTCTTTCTTTCTTTCTTTCTTTCTTTCTTTCTTTCTTTCTTTCTTTCTTTCTTTTTCTTTCTTTCTTTCTTGTTTTTGCATCCCCAGAAACTAACATGAACAAACACTTAATAAATGTATGTTCAATAAAATGGAAATAAAGGCGAATGTGTCTATTGTTTGTTTTCATAACAACAACACTATAGGGTATCCATATTATAACTGTTATTTTTCCTAGTTGAAGAATTCAATGTTTAATTCAATTCAATTAACATTTATTAAGTACCTCCTATAAGCCAAGAACTGAGCCAAGTGTTAAGATACAACTGAGTAAAAGAAAGACAGTCCCTGCTCTCCAGGTGCTTCCTACCTAATAAAGAGACAACACACAAAAGATAACACAGGAAAAATAATGGGGAAAAGGAACACACAGAAAAGTGGAAATAGGCAGAGAAGATGCAGAATAGAGTGAGATGAAAGTCAAATTTCTAACCTTTGTAAAGGAAGATATTGGAAGGAAATTGGTATTCCATCCTATAGCCTTTCAAGCCTAGAAGAGGAGACTATTTGAGGTGGTGTTGATCAAGACTTAAGTTAGCAGTAAAGTGATGAGGTTGTTCAATGGATAGGCTTCTGTCTCTAGACTAAAGAATAGTAATTAATGTACTTGAGGTCAAATCTGGCCTCAGATACTTTGTCTCAATTCCTTATCTGTAAAAACCATCAAAAGGATTTTAAATGAATTTTAACTCAATTGAACAGCAAGAATGAGACATTAAAAGTAATCTGCTTATTCTGGGAGAAATATCTTATTCTGTGGAGTTTAAATCAAACAGAGCAGCAGATATAGAGTTGCAAGAGAAAAGGAAGACAACAAATTCTGGAGAAATTAAATTAGTAATTAGAGATCACATAGAAAAATCCAGGTAAAGCCAGGTCTCAAACACAAGACTCTTGATTTGCATATTTCTAATTCATTTCTTCCTCAGTTTTACCTCTCAGAATATTTATTCTCTTTTGAGATTCACTTCATTTGTTTATTTACATTTATTTCTGTTCCTCTTAATTTCTAGTGGCCTCTTTACCTTTAATCAATTTTGCATATAAAATCTAGGCATGCTTATATATCGTACATGCTTTCTTCTCCAATAGAATATAAGTTCCTTGACAAAAACTTTTTTTGTATTCCACAATACCTGATAAACATTGGATATTTAATAAATACTCCTTGACTGACTGAGTCCACATGAAGTCCTTCTTCCACTATATTTGCTGTCATTCAAACCAAAAAGAAAAATGATACTTCTCGCAACTAGTGGTGTTCTAAGTACTATACACAAGAATCCCATAGATCATATTCTATCCACTAGCATCTTATATTTTTATTTATAAAGTGTAATTTCATCAATGTAGAGAGTTCCTGTTGAGGAAACTCCTTTACTAATTCAAATGAGCAATTATTTTGAAGCTTCTAGACGTTGAGTGCTGACAAGTGTACTGATAACTACTCATTCTAACCAGGCTGCTTTACTGTATTTTTAGTTTCCAAGCAAAAAAAAAAGTAGAATATAAACCCAATAAACCCATCCAACAGTTTAATAAATACATGAACATTAAGGGTTACAGTATTATGTGTTGGGGAAAAACAACAACAACAACAACAACAACAACAACAACAACAACAACAACAACAACAACAGATATGGTGTTTAATGACCTTAATTTGATTCGTGTTTATACTACTGTATGTATTTTACCTTTATGCTTTTAGATAAGTCACTTAATTCCTCTGGGGATCCTTTTCTCATTTATAAATTGGTCAGGATGGATGAGATAATCTCTTAACTTTCTTTCTAGATATAAATCTATGTTAGGAGGAAGGATGTAGAATTGATAAAAGTTGAAGAAACTTTAATTAAAGTTAAATTAAATTTATTTTCAGAGCAAAAATGAAGGTGCTTTCATCAACATTTCTTGGAAGATTGAAGCAAATCAAAATCATGCTACATGCCAGAGGATCACAGAGACATATGACCTTGATAAATAATGACACCCAAGGAAATTTAGTGACTTGACCAATGTCACACAAATATCACACTTCCAATGTGTGACTTAACCCAAGGTTTTTCACTCCAAAGCTAAGATGTGTAATTATGTGTATAATTATGATTCATTATATCTGATGGAGGACATGAAAAAAACATACTCACCCACAAGGACATGGCAGGATAGAGGCAGAGAGACAGAGAAAAAGATAGAAACAGAGACAGAAATGGAAACAGAGATAGACCAAGAAATAGTCAGACAGACAGAAACAGAGACACAGAGACATAGACAAAGACAGAGAGAAATGCATTACATTTTTACTATGTGCAAAGTGGTTCTGTAAGTGAGTGCTATGGATACAAGTAGAAGCAAATAACTCCCTACAAGGAACTTATATTCTAATGGGGTAAAACAATATATAAATTAAAGTTAAAAAATAGAAGAAGAAGGATACCTGGCTCAAGAAATAATTAGAAGAAGTCAATGAGCCAATAATGAAATAAATAAAGCTGGTGTCCCTCATACATGACTGACCAAATTTAGGGAGTATCTATTTTAGGAAAGTAGATCTCAGAATATACTATTTTCCAGGATAGGACAAAAATTGGTGAGGGGATGAAATTCATAAATTTCTAAGAATCTCAAGTCCTGAAAAGAATATAAGACATATGTACATTTAACTCTATACAAGACAGAATCATCTACCTGGACACTATTGCTGATCTAGTTGCATGACTTTCTAGTACTCCTCTCTAGTACCCATGTCCTGAGAACATCTTAACTCTTCTTCAAAACAGTTTTTTTGTTTGTTTGTGTTTTTACTATGCTGCCCCATGCACTTACTCACCTGTACTTACTCCTTTCTGGCTGTGTAACTTTAATAAAATTATTAGAACCATTGCCTCTGGAAGGGAAATGCCCAATTGACTCCCCTATTGTTCCTCTCATTACTTATTGATTTTTCAGATAAGCATCTCCTTTCCTGATCACCACTCCTGAAGAAAAAAAAAAAAAAAAAACTGTCTTTTGTAGGGGCAAGTACAGTCTTAATTTTGTATTTACGTGAACTCTTAACTTGACACATATAAAGTACTTAGTACCTATTTTGCATTCATTCAATCGTTTAGAATATAAAAGTATAATAAATGTTAGGAAACATCTAACAAGAAGCAGGATATTCATAGGATGGATGAAATCACTACCATCTAGGGGTAACTAGTAAAGACCTTTGTTTGACATAGCATAGAGCTTTTTCTGAAATCTTATGGCAGAACTATACCCTAAATTGGCACTTATAATAAGGGCAGAAATTGCTTGGGTGGAGTTGAGAAGGCCATCTTCTCTGTCCTGAAGAAACATTATAATGATTTACCATACTCAAAAGATATTTCTTTACCATCTAGTATATGTCAAAGAATGAATTGGATACTATGAAATATAATAGAAGTAGCAGACAATACCAATACTCTTAATATGTTTGCAATCCTATTGAAAAACATGACTTTCACAAAGGAGAAAGCAGCCTTGTTCTTTATGCACAGACAGGTTACAGCTCCTGAGATTGCGGCAATTAGTAAACTGTATGCCTAATCCTACAGTTTTCTTACATTTGCAACATTAAAATAACTTGTGATAGATTAGGCAAGCTGCATTTTATAATCATGTGTTCAATATACCCATTGTGTATAGATACTATTCTCTTGGCTTTGCTCAGATAATTTTTCCCATAATTGCCACTACTAGTCAACATGTTTTGGCAGCTGTGAAACAGTTGATTTTACCTCTGGGCACACATATAGTTATGCCCCCTGGATTCATTCTGAGGTGTTTTCCCATTATGTCTAGTTTTAATTATCACCCTACTAGGAAAGGACTATGACTGCCTATGTACTCAATAGCAAAATCATCACAAAATTGTTGTGACCTGCAACTTTCATTCGAATTAATGGGCCATCGTGTCCCTACAGAATAATATGATTCATGATACTAATACTGCTGGTTCTCAGCCAATCACAGTGCCTGCCAGAAAGGCAGATCACTGTTGACCATTTTGACAAAAGGGAAGAGTTGGTATGTTTGTGTTTTTGTTTGTTTTTTTTTTTTTTTTTTTTTTTGATTTTTTTTTTTATTTTATATATATATATATATTTTATAATATTATCCCTTGTATTCATTTTTCCAATTTACCCCCCCTCCCTCTATTCCCTCCCCCCGACGACAGGCAATACCATACATTTTACATGTGTTACAATATAGTCTAGGTACAATACATGTGTGCGAATATCATTTTCTTGTTGCACAATAAACATTAGAATCCGAAGGTATATGCAACCTGGGCAGACAGATATTAGTGCTAACAATTTTCATTCCCCTCCCAGTGTTTCTTCTCTGGGTGCAGCTACCTCTGTCCATCATTGATCAACTGGAAGTGAGTTGGATCTTCTTTATGTTGAAGATTTCCACTTCCATCAGAATACATCCTCATACAGTATTGTTGTTGAAGTGTACAGTGATCTTCTGGTTCTGCTCATTTCACTCAGCATCAGTTGATTTAAGTCTCTCCAGGCCTCTCTGTATTCCTCCTGCTGGTCATTTCTTACCGAGCAATAATATTCCATAACCTTCATATACCACAATTTACCCAACCATTCTCCAACTGATGGACATCCATTCATCCTCCAGTTTCTAGCTACAACAAAAAGAGCTGCCACAAACATTTTGGCACATATATGTCTCTTTCTGCTCTTTAGTATTTCTTTGGGATATAATCCCAGTAGTAGCGCTGCTGGGTCAAAGGGTATGCACAGTTTGATAACTTTTTGGGCATAATTCCAGATTGCTCTCCAGAATGGCTGGATTCTTTCACAACTCCACCAGCAATGTATTAGTGTCCCAGTTTCCCCACATCCCCTCCAACATTTGTCATTATTTGTTCCTGTCATCTTAGCCAATCTGACAGGTGTGTAGTGGTATCTCAGAGTGGTCTTAATTTGCATTTCTCTGATCAGTAGTGATTTGGAACACTCTTTCATGTGAGTGGATATAGTTTCAATTTCTTCCTCTGAGAATTGTCTGTTCATATCCTTTGACCATTTATCAATTGGAGAATGGTTCGGTTTCTTATAAATTAGGGTCAGTTCTCTATATATTTTGGAAATGAGACCTTTGTCAGAACCTTTGTTTTTAAAAATATTTTCCCAATTTGTTACTTCCCTTCTAATCTTGTTTGCATTAGTATTATTTGTACAGAAACTTTTTAGTTTGATGTAATCAAAATCTTCTATTTTGTGATCAATAATGATCTCTAGTTCTCCTCTGGTCATAAATTCCTTCCTCCTCCACAAGTCTGAGAGGTAGATTATCCTCTGTTCCTCTAATCTATTTATTATCTCCCTCTTTATGCCTAAATCATGGACCCATTTTGATCTTATCTTGGTATATGGTGTTAAGTGTGGATCCATATCTAATTTCTGCCATACTAATTTCCAGTTTTCCCAACAGTTTTTTCCGAATAATGAATTTTTATCCCTAATGTTGGAATCTTTGGGTTTGTCAAAGATTAGATTGCTATAGATGTACCCTTTTTTGTCCTTTGTATCTAATCTGTTCCACTGATCTACCGGTCTATTTCGTAGCCAATACCAAATGGTTTTGGTGACTGCTGCTATATAATATAGCTTTAGATCAGGTACACTTAGACCACCTTCCTCTGAGTTTTTTTTCATTAGTTCCCTTGCAATTCTTGACCTTTTATTCTTCCATATGAATTTTGTTGTTATTTTTTCTAGGTCATTAAAATAGTTTCTTGGGAGTCTGATTGGTATAGCACTAAATAAATAGATTAGTTTGGGGAGTATTGTCATCTTTATTATATTCGCTCGGCCTATCCAAGAGCACTGAATGTCTTTCCAATTATTTAAATCTGATTTTATTTTTGTGGCAAGTGTTTTGTAATTTTTCTCATATAATTCCTGACTTTTCTTTGGTAGATGGATTCCCAAATATTTTATACTCTCAACATTTGTTTGGAATGGAATTTCTCTTTGTATCTCTTGCTGTTGCATTTTGTTAGTGATATATAAAAATGCCGAGGATTTATGTGGATTTATTTTGTATCCTGCCACTTTGCTGAAATTTTGAATTATTTCTAGTAGCTTTTTAGCAGAGTCTTTGGGGTTCTCTAAGTATACCATCATGTCATCTGCGAAAAGTGATAGTTTGATTTCCTCATTTCCTACTCTAATTCCTTGAATCTCTTTCTCGGCTCTTATTGCCGAGGCTAGCGTTTCTAGTACTATATTGAATAGTAATGGTGATAGTGGGCAACCTTGTTTCACTCCTGATCTTACTGGGAAAGGTTGCAGTTTATTTCTATTGCATATTATGCTTACTGACGGTCTTAAATATATACTCCTGATTATTCTAAGGAATAATCCATTTATTCCTATACTCTCAAGAGTTTTTAGTAGGAATGGATGTTGGATTTTGTCAAATGCTTTTTCTGCATCTATTGAGATGATCATATGGTTCTTATTAATTTGATTATTAATATGGTCAATTATATTAATAGTTTTCCTAATATTAAACCAGCCCTGCATTCCTGGAATAAATCCTACTTGATCATAGTGTATTATCTTGGAGATGATTTTCTGAAGTCTTTTTGCTAATATCTTATTTAAGATTTTAGCATCAATATTCATTAAGGAGATTGGTCTATAATTTTCTTTCTCAGTTTTTGATCTACCAGGTTTAGGTATCAGTACCATGTCTGTGTCATAAAAGGAGTTTGGTAGGACTCCTTCATCCCCTATTTTTTCAAATAATTTATATAACATTGGGGCTAATTGTTCTTTAAATGTTTGGTAGAATTCACATGTGAATCCATCTGGCCCTGGGGATTTTTTCCTGGGGAGTTGATTAATAGCTTGTTCTATTTCTTTTTCTGAAATGGGACTATTTAAGCAATTTATCTCCTCCTCTGTTAATCTAGGGAGCCTATATTTTTGGAGAAAGTCATCCATTTCACTTAAGTTATCAAATTTATTGGCATAAAGTTGGGCAAAGTAACTCCTTATTATTTCTCTAATTTCCTCTTCATTGGTGGAAAGATCCCCCTTTTCATTTGTAAGACTATCAATTTGATTTTCCTCTTTCTTTTTTTTGATCAAATTTACCAAAGGTTTATCTATTTTATTGGCTTTTTCATAAAACCAACTCTTGGTTTTATTTATTAATTCAATAGTTTTTTTACTTTCAATTTTATTGATTTCTCCTTTTAATTTTTGTATTTCGAGTTTAATTTTTGGTTGGGGGTTTATAATTTGGTCTTTTTCTAGCCTTTTAAGTTGTAAGCCCAATTCGTTAATCTTCTCTTTCTCAATTTTCTTCAAATAAGCCTCTAAAGATATAAAATTTCCCCTTATTACTGCTTTAGCTGCATCCCAAAGATTTTGATATGATGTCTCATCATTATCATTATCTTGGGTGAAATTGTTAATTGTTTCTATAATTTGCTCTTTCACCCAGTCATTCTTTAAGATGAGATTATTCAGTTTCCAATTACTTTTTGGTCTATTTACCCCTAACTTTTTACTGAATGTAGCTTTTATTGCATTGTGATCTGAGAAGAAGGCATTTATTATTTCTGCCTTCCTACATTTAATTTTGAGATCTTTATGTCCTAATATATGGTCAATTTTTGTATAGGATCCATGAACTGCTGAGAAGAAAGTATATTCCTTCCTATTGCCATTCAGTTTTCTCCAAAGGTCTATCATACCTAGTTTTTCTAATGTTCTATTTACTTTTTTAATTTCTTTCTTGTTTGTTTTGTGGTTTGATTTGTCTAAATCTGAGAGTGCAAGGTTGAGATCTCCCACTATTATAGTTTTACTGTCTATTTCTTCTTGCAGTTCTCTTAACTTTTCCTTTAGAAAGTTAGATGCTATACCACTTGGTGCATATATGTTTAGTATTGATATGGCTTCATTATTTATGCTACCTTTCAGCAGGATATAGTTTCCTTCCTTATCTTTTTTAACGAGATCTACTTCTGCTTTTGCTTGATCTGAGATAAGGATAGCTACCCCTGCTTTTTTGGCTTTACCTGAAGCATAATAGGCTCTGTTCCAACCTTTTACCTTTACTCTGTATGTATCTCCCTGCTTTAAGTGTGTTTCCTGTAGACAACATATTGTAGGGTTCTGCTTTTTGATCCAATCTGCTATCCGTCTCCGTTTGATGGGATCGTTCATCCCATTTACATTTACAGTTAAAATTACTAATTCTGTATTTCCTGCCATCGTATTATCCCCAGATTATACTTTTTTTCCCTTGACCCCCCTGATCCCCCTCCCCGATATTTGATTTACAGACCCCCCTTGTGACGCGCAACCCTCCCTCTTTTTTTTTTTTTTTTTTTTTTTTTTTTTTTTTTTAGGATCCCTCCCCCCTCCCTCCAAGTCCCTTCACTTATTCTCCTTTTCCTTTCCCCTTTTCCTCTCCCCCCTTTTAATGAGGTGAGAGAAAATTCTCTGAAAAACAAATATGTTAATTATTTACTCTTTGAGCCTCTTCTGATGAGAGTAAGATTCACACAATGATTCTCCCCCTCACTAAGTTCCCTCAGATATGGTGTATTTTCTATGTCTCTTCCTGGGATGTAGTTTCCCTCTTTTTATCACTCCTTCCCCTTTTTCTGAACCGACCTCCTTCCCTTTACCACACCCCCCTTTTTTTCTTTTATATCAGTAAAATCAAATTATCCTTGAGTATTTTTTATATACCCACAACAGAGTTACAGTTCTCAAGGGTTCTGTTTACCTTTTTCTGTTTCTCTTCAGTCTTGTGGATGTAGATCAAATTTTTTGTTTAAGTCTGGTTTTTTTCTTAGAAACATATAGAATTCCTCTGTTTCATTGAATGACCATCTTCTTCCATGGAAAAAGATGCTAAACTTAGCTGGGTAGTTCATTCTTGGTTGCAGTCCTTGATGTTTTGCCTTACGGAATATCAGGTTCCAGGCCCTTCTATCTTTTAATGTGGAGGCAGCCAGATCTTGGGTGACCCTTATTGTGGCACCTTGGTATTTAAATTGTTTTTTTCTAGCTGCTTGCAGGATTTTCTCCTTTGTGTGGTAATTCTGCAGCTTAGCCACAATATTCCGTGGTGTTCTTTTTTTAGGGTCTATTTCAGAAGGAGTTCGATGAATTCTTTCCACATCTACTTTCCCTTCTGTTTCTATTATCTCTGGACAGTTCTCTTTGATAATTTCCTGTAAAATAGAATCTAGGCTCTTTTTTTGGTCATAGTTTTCTGGAAGTCCAATAATCCGCAGATTATCTCTCCTAGATCTATTTTCCAGGTCTATAGATTTTCCCAGTAAGTATTTGACGTTGTTCTCCAGCTTCTCATTTTTTTTGTTTTGTTTGACTGATTCTTGGGTTCTCTGTGAATCATTCATTTCTATTTGTTCCATCCTGACTTTTAAGGAGTTATTTTCTTCTTTCACAGTTTTTAGTTCTTTTTGTAAATGCCCAATTTCGTTTTTAAATGAATTATTTTGCTCTATTGAGTTTTTTTCCATTTCCCTAATTTTTTTTTTTTGAGAATTATTTTCTTTTTCCAATTCAGAAATTCTATTTTCTTGAGACTTTTTTATCTTTTCCAATTCAGAAATCCTACTTTCCTGTGTTTTTTTAACCTTTTCTAATTCACTAATTTTGTTTCCCTGCATCTCCTGTGAATTCTTTATTTTTTCCAACTCCAATTTCAGGACATTGTTATTCTCTATCATAACTTCTCTTTCCTTTCCCCATTTTTCTTCGATCTCCCTCAATTTCTTAAGAGCTTCTTCTAGGAGAGAGTTATGTGATGGGGGGCAGGAATCGTTCCCCTTTAGGTTGTTATCTGATTCTCTGCTGTCAACTTCCTCGGGGTTGGACACCCGCTCTTTCTCTGTATAGAAGGAATCTATGGTTTTTCTAGCTTTTTTGCTCATACTTAGAAAAAATCTTTTGGGGTCTGTCCCTGGGGTAGGAAATTATTTACTTCTTTACCAGCTTCCTCCCAGACGGGATGGATGCAGCGGCTCCTGAGCCTGAGCTAAGAGAGAGCTCTGGGAGAGAGTTCCCCACCCCCTCCCTGGAGGTGCCTCAGAGGTGATTAGCACTGCTGTGCTTTGAGGGCGTAGAATAGTGAAGACAGCAAGAAGCTCAGCCTATGTGTCCGGGTGGGGAGTGGGTGTCTGCAGCAGGTGACGTGAGAAGCCCCTGCGCTCAAACTGGAAGTGTCTGCCAGAAACCGCGGTCCCTAGTTCAAAGGTTCCGCTTCTCTGGGACTTCCTGGAGCTGAGTTCCACTCCCTCCAGCTAAGCTAGGCAGTGTGTGTTGCCTTGGGCCGTATCCACCCACTTGTCAGTCTCAACTATTCTCAGGAGGTAGCTGAGGCCACACCCCCTGGTGCCGAGATCTGTGCCTGAGTCACCCCCAGGATAGGGGAAAATCTAATCTGAGTTTTAAAATATTTTGGCTTTCTCTTCTGAACTGCTAAATAATTAGCAGAGAAGAGCTAACAGCCTGTGCCAGATTCCTTTACCTCAGTGGCTTCTCTGATCCCAGAGCCCCTCCCAGCGCAATGGGCGCAGTGTGCCCCTACCCCACCGTCTGTGCTGGTCTTTCTTATTCCTCCCCTGAGAACTGACCTTTCCTGTTGAAACTCCAGATTCTCTTCAGCTGGTAAGTCGTGCTTCCAGTCCTTGTGGTATCTATCAGTCCTGAGCTAATTTTGAGACTTAATTTATCTAATTGGTTGTGAGGGAGTGAGGACGTTCACTGAGTCGTGTGTTTCCTCTCCGCCATCTTGGCTCCGCCCCTTTTGTTTGTTTTTTTTGGGGGGGAAGCTGATCATATAGATATTGTTTTTGTGTATTTTCCCTCCCTTCCTCCCTCCCTCCCTCCCTTCCTTCTTTCCTCCCTCCTTGTGTACTAAGTTACATAATACAACCATATTATATTATTGGATAATACGTATATAATATAATAAAATGATAATTCTACCTAAATTAATTTACTGATTCAATGCTAGAACATTCAAACTACCAAATGTAATCCCTGATTTCCCTCAAGAATCAAATTTGTGAAATCTTTCTTACTTTGCCTGGGTTCAAGAGTATGCTCTTCAGAACTATTTTCTGTTGATTTTGTGTATATTCAGAAAACACAAACATTTTTTTTAAGAAAGATGGTTTAGCAGTTCCAGATTTCAAACTACATTACAAAGTGGTGAGCATCAAAGCAATCTGGTAGTATTATGTATACAATACACAATAATAAATAAGCAAACATCCATGCTTTCCGGGTTAAAAAAAATGATTCCTTTCATATTAACAATGTTTTGTTACAGCAGATTTTATTGTTTGATAACTATAAAATATTTCTTTGGTGTTTGAATGTTCTAGCATTGAATCAGTAAATTAATTTAGGTAGAATTATCATTTTATTATATACATATTATCCAATAATATAATATGGTTGTATTATATAACTATTATTGCAATTATTATATGTAATATATTGTGCATTATATTATATTGCTCATATTATATATGAACAATTAATATTTCACAAAATTTAGATTTGTGTGGGGCTGTGTGTGTATGTGTGTGTGTATGTGTGTGTGTGTGTGTGTGTGTGTGTGTGTGTGTGTGTGTGTGTGTGAGGGAGAGAGAGACAGAGAGACCGAGAGAAAAAGAGAGAGAGAGAGAGAGAGAGAGAGATGCCATGTAATTGAGTTTATCTGATCCCATGGTTTGTCTTGAAAAGGAAATTTTCAAGTATTTTGTATTGTCTACTGTTATTTTAAATGTAATTTCTCTTTCTAGCTCTTCCTGCTGAAGTGTGTTGGTAGTACGTGGAAATTAGCATGATTTATATTTATTTACTCAATTTTTTGTAACTGCTGAAATTGGCAATTGATTTAACTAGGGATTTTGAGTTGATTCTCTAGGATTTTCTAACTTTATCATCCTATCATCTGAAAAAAAGACTCTCTTGTTTCCTAGTTCCCTATTTTTATTCCTTCAATTGATTTTTCTTGTCTTATTGTTATAACTAGAATGGCTAGTACAATTGAATAATATTAATGATAATGGAAAAATATTACTAATAATTTAAGAAAAGCTCTATCCAATCATGTATTTTATAGAATTTTTAATAGGAACAAGTGTGTCTATTTCTGTATATATTGGCATAATTATATAATTTTGTTGTTTACCTCATATTGAACTATCCCTGTATTTCAGATATCAATGTCACCTCATCTTAGTGTATGATTTTTATGATATGCTGCTGTAATTTTGTTGTTATTATTTTAACTTTTAGCATCAATACTCACTAAAAATATGTGTGTATAATTTTCTTTATTGTTGTCTTTCTCTTTCTGGTTTATACATCCAAACCATATTTATGTCATTAAAATTAATTTGTAAAATCCCTTCTCAACCTATTTTTCATAATAGTTTATATAACACTGCAATTAATTTTTCCTTAAATGTTTAATAAAATTCACTTATAAATTCTTTTGATCCTAGGGAATTTTTTCCCCTAGGGAGTTCATTGATGGTTAACTTCTTTTTCTGAGACAATATTTTTTCCTCAATAGTTGATTTTCTCTTCTGTTAATGTGAGCAGCTTATATTTCTCTATATATTGTATTTCACATAGATTTTAGTTTTTGTGGAAAATTATTGGGCAAAATAATGCCTATTAATTATTTTAATTTTCTTCTGCATTTGTGATGCATTCCTATTTTCATTTTTGATACTGACAATTTAATTTTCTTATGTTTTAAAATTAATTAACCATAAAATCAGTTCCTAATTTTATTTTTTAGTTTATTTTTTTTTTACTTTCAATGTTATTAATCTTTTCTTTGACTTTTAATGAGTTGAGTGATTAATTGGGAATTTCTAATTTATAATTCTAATTTTTTTAGTGGCCTACCTTGGTCATGCATCTGCTGTTTTTCTACCCTTCCTTTTATTGATATATACATTAAGAGATATAAAATTTCTCCAAAGGCCTACTTTGGCTCTATCCCACCAATTTTTAAATGTTGTCTCATTGTTGTCATTCTATTTAATTTTTATTGTTTCTATGAATTGTTCTCTGGAGTAATTATCCTTTATGATTAGATTATTTAATTAATTAATTAATTATTTTTCATATCCCCCTATTAAATGTAATTTTTTATTGAATTATGGCCTAAAACCAGTACATATCTACTTTTCCTTATTTCATCAAGATTTTTGTGCCCTAATTTTTTTGAGTGAAGATGCCATGGAAAGGTACTTAGGAAAACATATTATTTCTATTCCTTCCTCTTCTTTTTTAAAGGATTATCATAGTAAACTTTTCTAAGATTCTTTTCATCTCCTTAACTTTTTTATTATTTATTTTAAAGTTAGTTTTATTTTCTTCTTAAAGGGAAAAAATGAGATTTCCCCCACTAGTATAATTTTAGTGCTTATTTTCTTCTGTAATTTAATTTTTTTTTAAAGAATTTGGATGCATGCTATTTAGTATGGATATGTTTAGCATTTCATTATTTGGTTGTCTTTGGTTCCTTTTAGCAAGCTTGTTTCTCTGCTTATCGCTTTCAAGAAAGTCTATTTTTTTTTTTTAATTTTGCTTTAAATGAGACCATGATTGCTACCTCTGTCTTGTTTACTTCAACTGAAGCATAATAAATTCTGACCCAGTCCTTTACTTTAACTCTGTGTGTCTCTATGTTTCAAGTCAAGGTGAATGCAAAGCCACAGAGATAGAGAAGTACTGCTACTACTACTACTACTACTACTACTACTACTACTACTACTACTACTACTACTACTACTACATTTTAACATGTTGTTCATGGAATTCTAAAGTCATTGATTAAGTATTCTATCTACTATTTTCCATTTATTTCCCTTTATATTTAATGTTATTCAGACTATTGAATGTGTAAATAAAAGTAAAGTTCTTTTTAGTTGCATAAAACAATCACAATATAAGTTCGTGTGTTATAGACTCAAAAACAACTTTAATATAATGTTAGCAGCAGACATGATGGCAGGGAATCTCATCCTGTTCCCACTTTTTAAAAATTAAATTTCTTCTTCTAGGTATTAATGTTTGGATGCTTTTCTTTTCATATACCTTAGGGATTTTGAGTATTTGATAAAGTGTTATCTATTTTCAAAATTTTCTTAAGTGTTTTTTTTTTTTTGGTTATTGTTATTTTGTTTTTTTAAATGTAATTTAAAAAGCAATTGTGGAACTATGTGACATAAGAAAAAATGTGATTATACTCTAGTTCCAGTATATTTTAGAGAGAGAGAGAGAGAGAGAGGGAGGATGGGAGTGAGAGAGAAAGGAAAGGAGGGAGAATAGGGATTTGTCATTTGTCCCTGAAAGAGAGTGAGGTTCTAATGTATAATTAGAGGCATCAGGTTACATCTTGCTAGATATTGAGTAGGTACTACAACTTACAGGTAATAGAGATATGTTATACAGTTTGAACTACTTTTGTTTTTTGCTTAATCTGTATTGATCAATAAGTCTCATTTCTTTAAGAATAATCCTTCTGTAATTTCTTATGGAAATGGTCTCTTTATGAATTGTTATTAAAAGGTATTCTGACTTCACAAACCAATCACATGACAATCATTCATTCAAGATTATTTTGATGGGTGAATTCATGAAGATATCATCTATAAAAAAAAACTTGAATTTGTTCTTGGATTTTAATCATTTAGTAGACTCCATCTTGAAGTAAAGCAATTTTAGTTAGTCAACTAATTCAAAGGTATATAATGACTGTTTGCTTTTATTATTTATCAGTGGAATATATATATTTGCCCTAAAAGGTTTTATTTAAATGGATTGTTGATCTTTTAAACATGTTTTTTGAGAATGTATAAAATTACTTTTTTTTAAAAGGATGTCTAAATCTTTTTAAGGTCATCCTTTGCCAATGTACAATGTAATTTCTTAATATTGTACTACCCTTTATGAGGAAGCCTGCATAATTTATTATAGTTCATTTTAAAGTCTAAAATTTTACCTTTAATAATTATAGTGAATATTTATTAATTAGTTGCCTTTAAAATATTTTTCCCGATAAAGTTTGCTGGCATTATGGCTTTAGCCATAATGTTGTCATTGATTTATTATATACAATGTGTATCCTCAGGGAAACTAAAGTATTGATAGGTTATCACCTTTATTGATTGATTCAGTTTTGCCTCTGGGTTCAAGCTTGAAGTTTACAGACTCTGCCTTTAATTGGTGGAAGTTAAGAATTTTACAGCTATCAAGTCCAAATTACATTTGTGTATATCATTGAAGAAAGATACCATGCAATTAAAACATATATAAATATATATATATATATATATATATATATATATATACATACATATAGACAGCTACTTCAGAGAATATTTCTTGATGTAATTCCAGAAATTCTGATTCAAAAAAAAAAAGTGAGAACTGAAAAATATATCAATGTAATTTGGGAATAAGAGTTGAGCTCTTTTCCTCCTGTGATCACTCAGTATCTTCTTTTTTTATAAATATGATTTTAATCACGATGAACATGTTGCCTACATATACTGAACAACACTCTAGTAACTTGAGAGTTTTAATATAGCTTCAAATGTTACTCATTTACCACCCATGTTTAATTCGGGCACCAGAGAAAATTTGACTCATTGGATTAATTTCTTATTTTGAAATTCCTCCATATATTATTTATTTAAAATATATCACTCTGAGTATTATAAATTAGCTTTATCATGTTTGAATATATGCACACAAATATATGGGCATATACATACACATATATATGTATATACATATATACATATATATATAGTCACATTTTTCACACATACAGATATGTGTATATACATCTGTCTTAGAAAGATCTTCGAATGAATGATAACTGACTGTTGTTTCTTTAGGGAAACATTTAATAAAACCAAACCAGCATTTCTTATTAAACCAAGCAGTATTTGAGGGACTCACATGTTCATAAAATGAAAAATAGACAGGAAGGTTGTAGAGGCAAATATTCATCATCTTATTAAGAGATTTTTCCCCTTTATTTTGTGGAATGTTTTGACAAACAGCGACATCTGTCCTAAACCTGTCAATATGATGGACATGAAGCATAAATCACATTATCTTGTGTCAACACTCACCTTAGAACAATTGTTTAACATATAGGATGTTATATGATATGAACATGACCCTTAAGGATAAACAAATGACATATAACATTTGCCTGATTCCTATCTATATAGTTAATATGTTAACCTCTCTTGACTAAGAAAAAACAAAACTTTTTAAAAAAATACAGCCATGTTTGAGAGGTTATTGAGTCCCTTATAGGAAATATCCTTTGTGTAAAGTTTAAGAGGAATTGCTTGGCATACTACTATCATATAAAGTGTTTCACACTTTTACTTGCAGTTATAAACCTTGGGAAACCACTCTTTTACAAAGACTACATTACAGCACATGCAACAAGGGAGGAAAAAAGAATGCAGATTGATACGTTTTGGAAAATGTAGACTCTAAATAATATACATTCTTAAGAACATTTTTATTTTGTTGGAGGACATTTAAAAATACATTTAAAGACATTTACAAAATTCTGAGCAGTGTTCAAAATATTCTTATATCTCAAATACCACCTGGCCACTGGTGAAAAATCTTTCTAATGAATAGATTAAGAATAAGAATCTTTCAAATGTATGATATTAACAAAAATATGTGAACTTTATTTTAAGATGTTTGTTTATTTAATATATACCTTGTTATTTAGTTTTCATATTTCTCTCTGCATATAATATTCCAAGTGGAATTACTTATTTTATTTAGTATTTTTCTCTCTCTCCTTGGATTGGTTACTGCTACTGCTACTATTATTCTCTTGCCCTCAAAAAACTTACTTTTTATTGGAATATTTCTGAATCATATGCCCTATAAGTAAAAGTATTTTCTTTCTTTCTTTCTTTTTTTTTTTTTTTTTTTTTTGCTAAGGCAGTTGGAGTTGTGATTTGCCTAGGGCCACACATACAGGAAGTGTTAGGTTAGATCCTCCTGATTTTAGGGCTGGTGCTGTGTCCACTATACCACCTAGCTGCCACCAAATAAAAGTATTTTCATGAAGAAGGAAAAATTAGTAGCTTGGAAAGATCAAGAAAGATTTTATATAAAAGTGATACTTGAGGTGAATTTTGAAGGAAATAAGAAGTGACACTGTGTAATGAGTAAATTACCAGCAAGGTAACAACCATTACAAAGAATGGAGATGAGATAAAGAATGTTGCTTGTAAAAAACAAGGACTTTCTTCCAGTACCATAAATTGTCTGAAAAGCAAGATTTACCACAGCAGATAAAAGTCTGTTAAAACAAAGAAAATATTTTATATTTGATACTAGAGACAACAGTTTTATTTATTGTACAGAGGAATGATAGAATCCTAAGATGTTCTAAGCAGCCAACCTTCCCTCCCCCTTAAAACAAACAAGCAAAAATAATATTTTACTACTGATGATACAAATGATGGCACAGTGTGATAAAAAATAAAAATTACAAATAGTCCAAAAGAAAATAGAACAGAGGCGGAGCCAAGATGGCGGAGAGGAAACACACGACTCAGTGAACGTCCTCACTCCCTCACAACCAATTAGATAAATTAAGTCTCAAAATTAGCTCAGGACTGATAGATACCACGAGGACTGGAAGCACGACTTACCAGCTGAAGAGAATCTGGAGTTTCAACAGGAAAGGTCAGTTCTCAGGGGAGGAATAAGAAAGACCAGCACAGACGGTGGGGTAGGGGCACACTGCGCCCATTGCGCTGGGAAGGGCTCTGGGATCAGAGAAGCCACTGAGGTAAAGGAATCTGGCACAGGCTGTTAGCTCTTCTCTGCTAATTATTTAGCAGTTCAGAAGAGAAAGCCAAAATATTTTAAAACTCAGATTAGATTTTCCCTGGACCCTGGGGGTGACTCAGGCACAGATCTCGGCACCAGGGGGTGTGGCCTCAGCTACCTCCTGAGAATAGTTAAGAGACTAACAAGTGGGTGGATACGGCCCAAGGCAACACACACTGCCTAGCTTAGCTGGAGGGAGTGGAACTCAGCTCCAGGAAGTCCCAGAGAAGCGGAACCTTTGAACTAGGGACCGCGGTTTCTGGCAGACACTTCCAGTTTGAGCACAGGGGCTTCTCACGTCACCTGCTGCAGACATCCACTCCCCACCCGGACACATAGACTGGGCTTCCTGCTGTCTTCACTATTCTACGCCCTCGAAGCACAGCAGTGCTAATCACCTCTGAGGCACTCCCAGGGAGAGGGTGGGGAACTCTTTCCCAGAGCTCTCTCTTAGCTCAGGCTCAGGAGCCGCTGCATCCATCCCGTCTGGGAGGAAGCTGGTAAAGAAGTAAATAATTTCCTACCCCAGGGACAGACCCCAAAAGATTTTTTTAAGTATGAGCAAAAAAGCTAGAAAAACCATAGATTCCTTCTATACAGAGAAAGAGCGGGTATCCAACCCCGAGGAAGTTGACAGCAGAGAATCAGATAACAACCTAAAGGGGAACGATTCCTGCCCCCCATCACATAACTCTCTCCTAGAAGAAGCTCTTAAGAAATTGAGGGAGATCGAAGAAAAATGGGGAAAAGAAAGGGAAGTTATGATAGAGAATAATAATGTCCTGAAATTGGAGTTGGAAAAAATAAAGAATTCACAGGAGATGCAGGGAAACAAAATTAGTGAATTAGAAAAGGTTAAAAAAACACAGGAAAGTAGGATTTCTGAATTGGAAAAGATAAAAAAGTCTCAAGAAAATAGAATTTCTGAATTGGAAAAAGAAAATAATTCTCAAAAAAAAAAAATTAGGGAAATGGAAAAAAACTCAATAGAGCAAAATAATTCATTTAAAAACGAAATTGGGCATTTACAAAAAGAACTAAAAACTGTGAAAGAAGAAAATAACTCCTTAAAAGTCAGGATGGAACAAATAGAAATGAATGATTCACAGAGAACCCAAGAATCAGTCAAACAAAACAAAAAAAATGAGAAGCTGGAGAACAACGTCAAATACTTACTGGGAAAATCTATAGACCTGGAAAATAGATCTAGGAGAGATAATCTGCGGATTATTGGACTTCCAGAAAACTATGACCAAAAAAAGAGCCTAGATTCTATTTTACAGGAAATTATCAAAGAGAACTGTCCAGAGATAATAGAAACAGAAGGGAAAGTAGATGTGGAAAGAATTCATCGAACTCCTTCTGAAATAGACCCTAAAAAAAGAACACCACGGAATATTGTGGCTAAGCTGCAGAATTACCACACAAAGGAGAAAATCCTGCAAGCAGCTAGAAAAAAACAATTTAAATACCAAGGTGCCACAATAAGGGTCACCCAAGATCTGGCTGCCTCCACATTAAAAGATAGAAGGGCCTGGAACCTGATATTCCGAAAGGCAAAAGATCAAGGACTGCAACCAAGAATGAACTACCCAGCTAAGTTTAGCATCTTTTTCCATGGAAGAAGATGGTCATTCAATGAAACAGAGGAATTCTATATGTTTCTAAGAAAAAAAACCAGACTTAAACAAAAAATTTGATCTACATCCACAAGACTGAAGAGAAACAGAAAAAGGTACACAGAACCCTTGAGAACTGTAACTTTGTTGTGGGTATATAAAAAATACTCAAGGATAATTTGATTTTACTGATATAAAAGAAAAAAAGGGGGGTGTGGTAAAGGGAAGGAGGTCGGTTCAGAAAAAGGGGAAGGAGTGATAAAAAGAGGGAAACTACATCCCAGGAAGAGACATAGAAAATACACCATATCTGAGGGAACTTAGTGAGGGGGAGAATCATTGTGTGAATCTTACTCTCATCAGAAGAGGCTCAAAGAGTAAATAATTAACATATTTGTTTTTCAGAGAATTTTCTCTCACCTCATTAAACGGGGGGAGAGGAAAAGGGGAAAGGAAAAGGAGAATAAGTGAAGGGACTTGGAGGGAGGGGGGAGGGATCCTAAAAAAAAAAAAAAAAAAAAAAAAAAAAAAAAAGAGGGAGGGTTGCGCGTCACAAGGGGGGTCTGTAAATTAAATATCGGGGAGGGGGATCAGGGGGGTCAAGGGAAAAAAGTATAATCTGGGGATAATACGATGGCAGGAAATACAGAATTAGTAATTTTAACTGTAAATGTAAATGGGATGAACGATCCCATCAAACGGAGACGGATAGCAGATTGGATCAAAAAGCAGAACCCTACAATATGTTGTCTACAGGAAACACACTTAAAGCAGGGAGATACATACAGAGTAAAGGTAAAAGGTTGGAACAGAGCTTATTATGCTTCAGGTAAAGCCAAAAAAGCAGGGGTAGCTATCCTTATCTCAGATCAAGCAAAAGCAGAAGTAGATCTCGTTAAAAAAGATAAGGAAGGAAACTATATCCTGCTGAAAGGTAGCATAAATAATGAAGCCATATCAATACTAAACATATATGCACCAAGTGGTATAGCATCTAACTTTCTAAAGGAAAAGTTAAGAGAACTGCAAGAAGAAATAGACAGTAAAACTATAATAGTGGGAGATCTCAACCTTGCACTCTCAGATTTAGACAAATCAAACCACAAAACAAACAAGAAAGAAATTAAAAAAGTAAATAGAACATTAGAAAAACTAGGTATGATAGACCTTTGGAGAAAACTGAATGGCAATAGGAAGGAATATACTTTCTTCTCAGCAGTTCATGGATCCTATACAAAAATTGACCATATATTAGGACATAAAGATCTCAAAATTAAATGTAGGAAGGCAGAAATAATAAATGCCTTCTTCTCAGATCACAATGCAATAAAAGCTACATTCAGTAAAAAGTTAGGGGTAAATAGACCAAAAAGTAATTGGAAACTGAATAATCTCATCTTAAAGAATGACTGGGTGAAAGAGCAAATTATAGAAACAATTAACAATTTCACCCAAGATAATGATAATGATGAGACATCATATCAAAATCTTTGGGATGCAGCTAAAGCAGTAATAAGGGGAAATTTTATATCTTTAGAGGCTTATTTGAAGAAAATTGAGAAAGAGAAGATTAACGAATTGGGCTTACAACTTAAAAGGCTAGAAAAAGACCAAATTATAAACCCCCAACCAAAAATTAAACTCGAAATACAAAAATTAAAAGGAGAAATCAATAAAATTGAAAGTAAAAAAACTATTGAATTAATAAATAAAACCAAGAGTTGGTTTTATGAAAAAGCCAATAAAATAGATAAACCTTTGGTAAATTTGATCAAAAAAAAGAAAGAGGAAAATCAAATTGATAGTCTTACAAATGAAAAGGGGGATCTTTCCACCAATGAAGAGGAAATTAGAGAAATAATAAGGAGTTACTTTGCCCAACTTTATGCCAATAAATTTGATAACTTAAGTGAAATGGATGACTTTCTCCAAAAATATAGGCTCCCTAGATTAACAGAGGAGGAGATAAATTGCTTAAATAGTCCCATTTCAGAAAAAGAAATAGAACAAGCTATTAATCAACTCCCCAGGAAAAAATCCCCAGGGCCAGATGGATTCACATGTGAATTCTACCAAACATTTAAAGAACAATTAGCCCCAATGTTATATAAATTATTTGAAAAAATAGGGGATGAAGGAGTCCTACCAAACTCCTTTTATGACACAGACATGGTACTGATACCTAAACCTGGTAGATCGAAAACTGAGAAAGAAAATTATAGACCAATCTCCTTAATGAATATTGATGCTAAAATCTTAAATAAGATATTAGCAAAAAGACTTCAGAAAATCATCTCCAAGATAATACACTATGATCAAGTAGGATTTATTCCAGGAATGCAGGGCTGGTTTAATATTAGGAAAACTATTAATATAATTGACCATATTAATAATCAAATTAATAAGAACCATATGATCATCTCAATAGATGCAGAAAAAGCATTTGACAAAATCCAACATCCATTCCTACTAAAAACTCTTGAGAGTATAGGAATAAATGGATTATTCCTTAGAATAATCAGGAGTATATATTTAAGACCGTCAGTAAGCATAATATGCAATAGAAATAAACTGCAACCTTTCCCTGTAAGATCAGGAGTGAAACAAGGTTGCCCACTATCACCATTACTATTCAATATAGTACTAGAAACGCTAGCCTCGACAATAAGAGCCGAGAAAGAGATTCAAGGAATTAGAGTAGGAAATGAGGAAATCAAACTATCACTTTTCGCAGATGACATGATGGTATACTTAGAGAACCCCAAAGACTCTGCTAAAAAGCTACTAGAAATAATTCAAAATTTCAGCAAAGTGGCAGGATACAAAATAAATCCACATAAATCCTCGGCATTTTTATATATCACTAACAAAATGCAACAGCAAGAGATACAAAGAGAAATTCCATTCCAAACAAATGTTGAGAGTATAAAATATTTGGGAATCCATCTACCAAAGAAAAGTCAGGAATTATATGAGAAAAATTACAAAACACTTGCCACAAAAATAAAATCAGATTTAAATAATTGGAAAGACATTCAGTGCTCTTGGATAGGCCGAGCGAATATAATAAAGATGACAATACTCCCCAAACTAATCTATTTATTTAGTGCTATACCAATCAGACTCCCAAGAAACTATTTTAATGACCTAGAAAAAATAACAACAAAATTCATATGGAAGAATAAAAGGTCAAGAATTGCAAGGGAACTAATGAAAAAAAACTCAGAGGAAGGTGGTCTAAGTGTACCTGATCTAAAGCTATATTATATAGCAGCAGTCACCAAAACCATTTGGTATTGGCTACAAAATAGACCGGTAGATCAGTGGAACAGATTAGATACAAAGGACAAAAAAGGGTACATCTATAGCAATCTAATCTTTGACAAACCCAAAGATTCCAACATTAGGGATAAAAATTCATTATTCGGAAAAAAACTGTTGGGAAAACTGGAAATTAGTATGGCAGAAATTAGATATGGATCCACACTTAACACCATATACCAAGATAAGATCAAAATGGGTCCATGATTTAGGCATAAAGAGGGAGATAATAAATAAATTAGAGGAACAGAGGATAGTCTACCTCTCAGACTTGTGGAGGAGGAAGGAATTTATGACCAGAGGAGAACTAGAGATCATTATTGATCACAAAATAGAAGATTTTGATTACATCAAACTAAAAAGTTTCTGTACAAATAATACTAATGCAAACAAGATTAGAAGGGAAATAACAAATTGGGAAAATATTTTTAAAAACAAAGGTTCTGACAAAGGTCTCATTTCCAAAATATATAGAGAACTGACCCAAATTTATAAGAAACCGAACCATTCTCCAATTGATAAATGGTCAAAGGATATGAACAGACAATTCTCAGAGGAAGAAATTGAAACTATATCCACTCACATGAAAGAGTGTTCCAAATCACTACTGATCAGAGAAATGCAAATTAAGACCACTCTGAGATACCACTACACACCTGTCAGATTGGCTAAGATGACAGGAACAAATAATGACAAATGTTGGAGGGGATGTGGGGAAACTGGGACACTAATACATTGCTGGTGGAGTTGTGAAAGAATCCAGCCATTCTGGAGAGCAATCTGGAATTATGCCCAAAAAGTTATCAAACTGTGCATACCCTTTGACCCAGCAGCGCTACTACTGGGATTATATCCCAAAGAAATACTAAAGAGCGGAAAGAGACATATATGTGCCAAAATGTTTGTGGCAGCTCTTTTTGTTGTAGCTAGAAACTGGAGGATGAATGGATGTCCATCAGTTGGAGAATGGTTGGGTAAATTGTGGTATATGAAGGTTATGGAATATTATTGCTCGGTAAGAAATGACCAGCAGGAGGAATATAGAGAGGCCTGGAGAGACTTAAATCAACTGATGCTGAGTGAAATGAGCAGAACCAGAAGATCACTGTACACTTCAACAACAATGCTGTATGAGGATGTATTCTGATGGAAGTGGAAATCTTCAACATAAAGAAGATCCAACTCACTTCCAGTTGATCAATGATGGACAGAGGTAGCTGCACCCAGAGAAGAAACACTGGGAGGGGAATGAAAATTGTTAGCACTGATATCTGTCTGCCCAGGTTGCATGTACCTTCGGAATCTAATGTTTATTGTGCAACAAGAAGGTGATATTCGCACACATGTATTGTACCTAGACTATATTGTAACACATGTAAAATGTATGGTATTGCCTGTCGTCGGGGGGAGGGAATAGAGGGAGGGGGGGTAAATTGGAAAAATGAATACAAGGGATAATATTATAATATATATATATATATATATATATATATATATATATATATATATATATATATATATATAATAAAAAAAAAAAAAAAGAAAAAAAAGAAAAAAAAAAAAAAAAAAAGAAAATAGAACAATGCATGGTATAAACAAGTATCCTGCAAAATATTAACAACTTGGGAGAAATAAGAAGTGGAAAATATTTCACATGTGTTACCAAGAAAGAATGTAAGACAATAATGATTGAAATTAGATGAAAACAAATACAAAGATAAATAACAGGATAGAAAGATATATATTATTATGATAGATATTTAAGGGATGATTTGTTTTGCTGGATGGAAATTCTTAATTCTCCAATGTCCTGATGATCAAAATTATATAATATATCTAAGGGTACACTGACAAATACTGAACCACAGAACTTTCCAAAAAAAAAGGAAAAAAAAAAAGAGAATACACATATATTTTTAAATCTAACCCGCACTATTAACCTTTTCTTGTGCATATTCAACAGAACAATAAATCAACTCTTGATTTGTGGCAATTGATAATTTCTGAGATATAAATATGAGTGCTAAAATTTTAAGATTCTGGTCTTTAGAGCTATTTAGAGCTTGTCCTGGCATACCCTTGACTATATTATGGATAAATTTATTTTTAAAAAATCACAATATGTGTGAATTTTATATATTTTGCAAATTGGAATTCTGTTCAAGATCAGTGATAGAAATGCTGTTTCATGTTCCATACTTCCAGGTTTAGCAATATAGTTACATTCACAGATCTCCATTTGGTTCTTGCTTTCTTCTGTGTCAAGAAAGGCAAAGCTTGATTTGATATGATTAAATAGATGAAATAGAAATTGGCATTAATCAAGAGTATTAAGTGAATGTGAAAATATTAAGCTCTGGGAGTACTTCTCTTATCACAATTATCTTTTTCTGTTATGTTAATTGTTATGGTTCTACTAGGTGAGGGTGACATCTACACTGGATTTTGTACTTTATAGCTACAGCTAGAGCCTCTGCCACTTTTTGTTTCCATTTAATTGTTCATCCATTATAAGAGTAAGATTTCTCTCATACAAAAGATATTTAGTCAATGGAGTTGTGTCAATGGTTCAGGTAGTTTGTCCCAGAGAAATGGCACTCTAAAAATCTATTGGATGTGAGAACTCTTATCATTTGAAGTTCTCAAGATATAGTAAAATATGGAGTGAAGTAATTAGCTTAATCTAACCTCATTTGTAAAATGAAGGCATTCAAATCATGGCATGGTAGAATAAATATTATATCTGGAGTTCAGAGGGATATTAGTTCAAACCCTCCATCTGACACATGTTATCTGAGTTCTTTGCAAGCCTTTTAATATCACTGAACCTTACGCTTTCCATTCATAAAATATAGATAATTATAACTGTAGCACTTATCTCACACAGTTGTTGGGAAGTTCAAGAGAGATACTATGCATGAAGTCCTTTGTAAATTTTTAAATCCATCCATTATTATGATAGTTGAAGAAACAGATTTACTGACTTAATCAGGGTCAAACAGCTTCAAAGAGCAATATGATTTTTGCATAATCGATAACTATTTATTAAACACCTGCTCTGGATTACGCTAGATGTGCACAATGAGAACTGAATGTGGAATCAGAAAGACCAGAGTTCAAAGATGATCCTTAGATATTTACTAGCTATGTGACCCTAAATGGCCAAGTCATTTAACGCCTACCTAAAACTGGAGAAGAGAATGGTAAACCGCATCAGTATTTTTGCCAAGAAAATACCATGGGTAATTGATCCATGGTCATGTGCCTTTTTGTTTTTCATACTTAAATATTTTCCTTGGTTTCTTCCTTGGTTTTGAATGACTAACATATAAATGTTATGCATTTTACTAGGCAATTTAGTAGACACAAGTAAAACAATCCCTCTCCCCAAGTGGCTTATATTCTCTCAAGAAAGATGTATACATTTATAAGTACGCAAAAACTATATGCATATGCATACATATAAATATACCCATGTGATATAAACCCAAGATATATGTGTAATTTCAACAAATATTTTTTTTAATTAGTATGTTATAAATATATGATTATAGTTAATGAAACATATATGTATATATATATTTTTCTACATATATTTTGTATATATATATATATATATATATTCTACATTTTTATTTGTTAAATATGTGTATACACATATATGAACATATTTAATAAATATATTAGAAAAAATTATAAGGCCCTCTAATATTAGGTAAGAAAATCAGGAAAGATTTCTATATATATATATATATATATATATATATATATGGTAACAGTTGAGTTGAGCTTTAAAGAATACCAACGACTTTAAGACCCTGATACTACAGTGGATGGAGAAGACCTGAGTTCAAATCTAGTCATGGACTGGTACTAGTTGTTAGGCCTTAAGCAAGTTACTTAACCTCTGTTTGTCTCAATTTCCTCAACTGAAAATTGGGGACAATAATAGTATCTCCCTGGATGTTTTTATTTTTTATTTTTTTATGAAAAAGAAATTAGATAATATTTGTAAAGAAGTTAGGACATTGCCTATCACATAGGAGCTACACAAATATTTTCATTATTATTATTGTATTATTATTATTATAAAAAACAAAGATATAGAGAAGGAAGATGGAATGTGTGTATATGTGAGAGAGAGAGAGAGAGAGATTAATTTGATTGAACCATAGAGTATCTAAAAAGGCCTAAAATATAAGAAAAGGACTAATATAAAATAAAAATTTAGGAAAATAGGTTGAGAAGGACTTTAAGTAGCAAAAAAGGGGAGTTTGGCATGAATAATTGAGATAATAGGAAGGCTTTAGGGTTTATTGAGTTTAGGAGAACATGACAATACTACAAGCAAGAAGAGATATGGACCTAAACATGTTGGCCATGTAAGTGGAAATAATATGATTGATATGCCAGTTGTAAAATTCCTTATCTTTGAATCTAAGCTCTTCCCATATTATGAATTTTACTTAATTAGTTAATTAATTAATAATAAGCTTGATCATTTTTCCTTCCACTTTCTTCTCTTAAATATTCACAATAGGTGATTATGATGTGCAAACATTGCTGATGAGGATAATGAGAGTAAACATACTTCTTTAGGGTCACCACTTTACTGCCTCTGACATCTACTAGCTGTGTAAACTTGAGCAATCACTTGGTAAGCACAAGTTTCTCCTTGCTCTTTGCAATTATCTAAAACAGTAAATTAAAAAGAAATTATTAAAGTGTATTGGTATAGTGAATAACTTCATTCAGGATTTCCTTGTGTCAAAGAAATCCCTTGTCTAATGCCTATCACTGTCAAATCTCTTTACCATAACAAAGCACTTTTCCTGCAATATTTCTTGCATCTTCCAAAGCCCTTTGAATGAATTTGTTTTGCAAATGAAGAAAATAAGTCTGAGAAAGGTTAAGTGACTGAAGGTTTTGTAATTAGGAGTTCCATAAAAAAAAAAATATATATATATATATATAATATTATATATATATATAAATTCATTTTTATGATTTGTGTATACAGTGATTTATAAAATAAATGAGTATCCAAGTCTTCATATTCTAAATCCAATTATTTTCCTACTGTATTTTGCAATATCTTTATTATTCTCTGAAAATACAAATTAAGGTACTTAAAAATTTGGTAGAAGTACTTCACATAGTTCAGATCCTATAAATTTTCATAAATGAACAATTTTAATAATCCTCATATTTTTGCCAAAAATGGTTCATAACTGGCACAAACTGCTAGAATTCTATGAACAATACCTTTGAGTATATATATATATATATATATATATATATATATATATATGTATGTATTAGATCTGATAAGACAAGCCTTTTTGTTGTATAGGGTTGTTACACAAAGATGAACACTTCCATGATTTCAAAGAGTTTTAATATACTCTTGTCATTCTTAATTTCCCATTAGGGTAGCATTCATGTATTCAACCATAAAGGCGACAGTATGTTTCAACATTAAAAGTCAAAAAATTTTGCCATCTATATTTGGGATATATCTTAATTACGTTGTTCATTTATTGTATCGTTGTTAATGTAGCTATGAGAGATTACAGAATCACTCACAATATTTCAAATTCAAATAAGACTGGAAGGGGCAACTAGGTGGCACAGTGGATAGAGCACCAGCCCTGAATTCAGGAGGACGGGAGTTCAAATCTGGTCTCAGACACTTAACACTTCCTAGCTGTGTGACCCTGGGCAAGTCACTTAACCCCAGCCTCAGGGGGGGAAAAAATAATAACACTGGAAGACTAATATGTATTTTGACTCTATGCTTTTTAGAGTATAAGTGTATTAGGAAAAAGGATGCTAGATTTTCAATAATGACTTTTACATTAGTCAAATGTACAGATGACTTTTATTTTGTAGAGAGCAGCATAAAATGGGAAAAAGATTCCTTAGAGAAATAAAAAATAAGGTAAAAATATATAACTAATTCAAGTTCCTTATTATTGCTGTCTGTCTAGGGAACACATATTACTGCAGTTTTCTAGCAGGTAGTATGGCCATCTTTACATGGAAATGGGCTTAGGGGAAAGAAAAAAAACAGGACTTAACAAAAAGTTACTTCATTTGTCAAGGGTGACAATAGAGAAAGCAATGTTGCATGCCAGTTGGTATGGTGTTTGGATGGGCATATTCAATTTGTCCCCCTGGGCATCATCTCCAGGTGACTGATTGTCATACATAACTATCTATCTCAACAATGGTAAGGAAAGAAGCTTATGGCTCTCTCTTTCAATGTTAGAGATTCTGTCACTTGTTGCAGGAAGCCTAAACAAAAGTATTGACTTACACAGGAAGGTTATCGCTCAACTTTAAATTCCAACTGTTCATAATGAAAGGAAAACAGTGTGTGTGTATCTAAGCTATATTGTAAATTTCCAATTCCATCCCACAGAGACTGACTTTCTGAAGAAATATGTTCCTTTTTTGGGGGAAAGGAGAAATCAACTAACAAATGTGACCTAGATGTTCTTAGATTACTGATTAAAAATGATCACGAATTTTCTATTGGCTTAGTCTTCTTGTAAGGCACATTAATGACATCTGTCTTAGCACATGACCAAAAGTACAAATTCATGCCCAGATTGCATTGCTCTGGGCATGAATATTCCTGAGAGAGTTTCATTGTCTTAAAACTCAAAAACTGAGAAAACTCTAGAGATTTATTTATTTTTTGTTTGTTTGTTTGTTTTTGTTTTGTTTTTGTTTGGTTTGGTTTGGTTTGGTTTTTTTCTGGATACTTTAAAGATTAAGGTAAGAAAATAAAAATTTCAAAATGATAGTTATCAATTATTTCCTTTAAATAATAAAGGAATTTTAGGAGGGGGAATGCAAAATAATTAAAATGATTTATCAAAAATAGTTATATATGAACATTTTATTCAAATCTAAGAATTTGAATTTAGATCTGAAAGGAGCATCATTGGAAAAAAAAAGAAACAAAACAAAAACTTGAAAGGCAATATCTCAAAGAGAAAGGTAATAAACAAAACAGGTCAATTCCATCTCATAATAGGGTGCTGGGTTTAGAGTCAGAACATTCATCTTCATGAGTTCAAATCTGGTCTCAGACACTTACTAATTCTGATTCCAGGCAAGTTATTTAACCTTGTTTGCCTCAATTTTTTTTTTTTATCTTTAAAGTGTGCTGGAGAAAGAAATGATAAACAAGTGTTCAAGAAAAATCCCCAAATGAGATCACAAAGAGTTGGATATGACTGCAAAGGATTGAAAAAATAAAGAAAACAAAAAGTAAAGAGATTTCTGTCTTAAAAAGGACTCACCTGTTACATAGGATTCATTTAACCATAGGCAAAGTGACATGTAACAAAACATTATAGCTCAAAATATTCACATCTTTGCAATCTTGGCACTATTTGAGTATTAGTATCTCTGCTTCTGGATCTGCTCCAGAACCCAGTCACAAAAAGCTAAGGAACACAAATCTTATCAACCCTATTTGACTGTAAGGGAGCTTTCTAGTTTTCAGCTAAATCATTTGGTGACTGAATGGAAGATGAAGTGAGTAGGGAAAGATTGTGATATGGAAACCAAACAGCAGGCTATTACAATAATTTAAGTGTGATGGGATAAACATCAGAATAGTGACAGTATCAGCATCAGACATATTCAAGGAATGTTGCAAAGGTGAAATTGAATTGAATTGAATTGAATTAATACATGCATACTGTGTACCAGATATTGCTAATCCCTGGGGATACAAATAAAGAAACCAAATAATTCTTGTATATTCAAAAGGTTGTACCATCTAATGGGACAAGGGAACTCACAAAAAAGATAAAATTTGAATGAGAGAAGTTGGGGACACTATAGGACATGAAGACCTTGATTAAGTTGTATTTTAGCAGAGCTGCAGATAGAGTTGAGTGAGTTGTGGTGTTCTATCCTCCAGCTTTCTAGGCACAGGGGATATGAGCTGAAGGATATGGAAAGGTATTGAATATCTAAAACTGAGTTAGTAGCAATTGGTCATTGTTTGGACCCTAACTGATTCACAGTGAATGAAAATAAAAATGCCAGAAACCTGAGAGTCTTCACATCCTAGAATGCATTTTGTTTTTTGACCAGGTAAAAGAGGCTATTCTTTGCCTCAATTCTTACTACACCCTAATCACTCAATGGGAGTTGCCTCAGTCAAACAGACCAGTTAAAAGAACAAAGTCTCCTACTGCATGCAGAACCATCTTGAATCTTCTTGATCTGTATTTTGCCACTGGATCTAGTTGGCTCTGGAGGAGAAAGTAAGTAAGACTTGTAACTTTGCACAATCCACCATCACTTAAATCTAACTCACTTGCATGTCATGACATCACCTCCCTGATGTCATGGTCTTCTTAAAGAATTAAGGACAAACCACAACAGCAGCAGCATGGTGATGAGAACTAGAGAGATAAGTTTATCTTGAGAAAGGCATTTTGTTTGACTGAGTTGAAACTAAGAAGAGATGGAAAATGGAATCTATGAACTCTGAATATAGGATTCAACAGAGAATGATGAGTTGAGAATGCTATCTAAGTTTTGAGTCTAGTTAACAGTAATAAGAAAGATAGTAGTACCCTAAATACTAATAAGGGAATCTGGGGGGGGAGAGGATTAAGGGAGAAAACAATAATGAATACAGTTTTGTACATCCCCAAAGATGATAAAATGGAGACAAAGAAAGAAAATGCAGAAAAGAAGTGCTGAGAGAGAGAGAGACAGAGACAGAGAGAGACAGAGAGAGAGAGAGAGAGAGAGAGAGAGAGAGAGAGAGAGAGAGAGAGAGAGAGAGAGAGAGAGCAGTATGCATAGAAAAACATAAAGAGCCAGGTTTCCATATCCTATAGAGTGTTCCTTTTCCAAAGAAACCAAAATTAACAAACAAAATAAAATAAAACTGTACCTCAGATCACATTAAACTTTTATAGGG